>NW_027617682.1:0-102556 GCF_964187855.1 Myxine glutinosa
ACTTTTCGCACTTGTGGTAGTGTTGAAAAACCACTTTTCGCACTTGTGTTGGTGCAGGAAACCACTTTTGCACTTGTATTAGTGTGGAAAAAACACTTTTTGCACTTGTGATAGTGTTGAAAAACCACTTTTCGCACTTGTGTTAGTGTTGAAAACCCACTTTTTGCACTTGTGTTGGTGCAGGAAACCACTTTTGCGCTTGTATTAGTGTGGAAAAAACACTTTTTGCCCTTGTATTAGTGTGGAAAAAACACTTTTGCACTTGTATTAGTGTTGAAAAAGCACTTTTCGCACTTGTGTTAGTGTTGAAAAGCCACTTTTCCCACTTGTGTTGGTGCAGGAAACCACTTTTGCACTTGTATTAGTGTGGAAAAAACACTTTTTGCACTTGTGATAATGTTGAAAAAACACTTTTTGCACTTGTGATAGTGTTGAAAAACCACTTTTGCACTTGTATTAGTGTGGAAAAAACACTTTTCGCACTTGTGTTAGTGTTGAAAAACCACTTTTCGCACTTGTGTTTGCAGGAAACCACTTTTGCACTTGTATTAGTGTGGAAAAACCACTTTTCGCACTTGTGTTAGTGTTGAAAAACCACTTTTCGCACTTGTGTTGGTGCAGGAAACCACTTTTGCACTTGTATTAGTGTGGGAAAAACCACTTTTCGCACTGGTGATAGTGTTGAAAAACTACTTTTCGCACTTGTGTTAGTGTTGAAAAACCACTTTTCGCACTTGTATTGGTGCAGGAAACCACTTTTGCACTTGTATTAGTGTGGAAAAACACTTTTTGCACTTGTGATAGTGTTGAAAAACCACTTTTCGCACTTGTGTTGGTGCAGGAAACCACTTTTGCACTTGTATTAGTGTGGAAAAACCACTTTTCGCACTTGTGTTAGTGTTGAAAAACCACTTTTCGCACTTGTGTTAGTGTTGAAAAACCACTTTTCGCACTTGTGTTGGTGCAGGAAACCACTTTTGCACTTGTATTAGTGTTGAAAAACCACTTTTCGCACTTGTGTTGGTGCAGGAAACCACTTTTGCACTTGTGATAGTGTTGAAAAACCACTTTTCGCACTTGTGTTGGTGGAGGAAACCACTTTTGCACTTGTATTAGTGTGGAAAAACCACTTTTCGCACTTGTGATAGTGTTGAAAAACCACTTTTCGCACTTGTGTTGGTGCAGGAAACCACTTTTGCACTTGTATTAGTGTGGAAAAAACACTTTTTGCACTTGTGATATTGTTGAAAAACCACTTTTCGCACTTGTGTTAGTGTTGAAAAACCACTTGTCGCACTTGTTGGTGCAGGAAACCACTTTTGCACTTGTATTAGTGTGGAAAAACCACTTTTGGCACTTGTGTTAGTGTTGAAAAACCACTTTTCGCACTTGTGTTGGTGCAGGAAACCACTTTTGCACTTGTATTAGTGTGGAAAAACCACTTTTCGCACTTGTGTTAGTGTTGAAAAACCACTTTTCGCACTTGTGTTGGTGCAGGAAACCACTTTTGCACTTGTATTAGTGTGGAAAAACCACTTTTCGCACTTGTGTTGGTGCAGGAAACCATTTTTGCACTTGTATTAGTGTGGAAAAAACACTTTTTGCACTTGTGATAGTGTTGAAAAACCACTTTTCGCACTTGTGTTAGTGTTGAAAAACCACTTTTCGCACTTGTGTTGGTGCAGGAAACCACTTTTGCACTTGTATTAGTGTGGAAAAAACACTTTTTGCACTTGTGATAGTGTTGAAAAACCACTTTTCGCACTTGTGTTGGTGCAGTAAACCACTTTTGCACTTGTATTAGTGTGGAAAAAACACTTTTTGCACTTGTGATAGTGTTGAAAAACCACTTTTCGCACTTGTGTTGGTGCAGGAAACCACTTTTGCACTTGTATTAGTGTGGAAAAACCACTTTTCGCACTTGTTATAGTGTTGAAAAACCACTTTTCGCACTTGTGTTGGTGCAGGAAACCACTTTTGCACTTGTATTACTGTGGAAAAAACACTTTTTGCACTTGTGATAGTGTTGAAAAAGCACTTTTCGCACTTGTGTTAGTGTTGAAAAACCACTTTTCGCACCTGTGTTGGTGCAGGAAACCACTTTTGCACTTGTATTAGTGTGGAAAAACCACTTTTCGCACTTGTGATAGTGTTGAAAAACCACTTTTTGCACTTGTGTTAGTGTTGAAAACCCACTTTTTGCACTTGTGATAGTGTTGAAAAATCACTTTTCGCACTTGTGTTGGTGCAGGAAACCACTTTTGCACTTGTATTAGTGTGGAAAAACCACTTTTTGCACTTGTGATAATGTTGAAAAAATACTTTTTGCACTTGTGATAGTGTTGAAAAACCACTTGTCGCACTTGTGTTGGTGCAGGAAACCACTTTTGCACTTGTATTCGTGTGGAAAAAACACTTTTTGCACTTGTGATAATGTTGAAAAAATACTTTTTGCACTTGTGATAGTGTTGAAAAACCACTTTTCGCACTTGTGTTGGTGAAGGAAACCACTTTTCGCACTTGTGTTAGTGTTGAAAAACCACTTTTCGCACTTGTGTTAGTGTTGAAAAACCACTTTTTGCACTTGTGTTGGTGCAGGAAACCACTTTTGCACTTGTTAGTGTTGAAAAACCACTTTTCGCACTTGTGTTAGTGTTGAAAAACCACTTTTCGCACTGTGTTAGTGTTGAAAAACCACTTTTCGCACTTGTGTTGGTGCAGGAAACCACTTTTGCACTTGTATTAGTGTGGAAAAACACTTTTTGCACTTGTGATAGTGTTGAAAAACCACTTTTGCACTTGTATTCGTGTGGAAAAAACACTTTCTGCACTTGTGATAGTGTTGAAAAACCACTTTTCGCACTTTTGATAGTGTTGAAAAACCACTTTTCGCACTTGTTTTAGTGTTGAAAAACCACTTTTCGCACTTGTGTTGGTGCAGGAAACCACTTTTGCACTTGTATTAGTGTGGAAAAAACACTTTTTGCACTTGTGATAGTGTTGAAAAACCACTTTTCGCACTTGTGTTGGTGCAGGAAACCACTTTTGCACTTGTATTAGTGTGGAAAAAACACTTTTTGCACTTGTGATAGTGTTGAAAAACCACTTTTGCACTTGTATTAGTGTGGAAAAACACTTTTCGCACTTGTGTTAGTGTTGAAAAACCACTTTTCGCACTTGTGTTGGTGCAGGAAACCACTTTTGCACTTGTATTAGTGTGGAAAATACACTTTTTGCACTTGTGATAGTGTTGAAAAACCACTTTTTGCACTTGTGTTAGTGTTGAAAAACCACTTTTCGCACTTGTGTTGGTGCAGGAAACCACTTTTGCACTTGTATTAGTGTGGTAAAACCACTTTTTGCACTTGTGTTAGTGTTGAAAAACCACTTTTCGCACTTGTGTTAGTGTTGAAAAACCATGTTTCGCACTTGTGTTGGTGCAGGAAACCACTTTTGCACTTGTATTAGTGTGGAAAAAACACTTTTTGCACTTGTGATAGTGTTGAAAAACCACTTTTCGCACTTGTGTTAGTGTTGAAAAACCACTTTTTGCCCTTGTGTTGGTGCAGGAAACCAATTTTGCACTTGTATTAGTGTGGAAAAAACACTTTTTGCACTTGTGATAGTGTTGAAAAACCACTTTTCGCACTTGTGTTAGTGTTGAAAAACCACTTTTCGCACTTGTGTTGGTGCAGGAAACCACTTTTGCACTTGTATGAGTGTGGGAAAAACACTTTTTGCACTTGTGATAGTGTTGAAAAACCACTTTTCACACTTGTGTTAGTGTTGAAAAACCACTTTTCGCACTTGTGTTGGTGCAGGAAACCACTTTTGCACTTGTATTAGTGTTGAAAAACCACTTTTTGCACTTGTGTTGGTGCAGGAAACCACTTTTGCACTTGTATTAGTGTGGTAAAACCACTTTTTGCACTTGTGTTAGTGTTGAAAAACCACTTTTCGCGCTTGTGTTAGTGTTGAAAAACCATGTTTCGCACTTGTGTTGGTGCAGGAAACCACTTTTGCACTTGTATTAGTGTGGAAAAAACACTTTTTGCACTTGTGCTAGTGTTGAAAAACCACTTTTCGCACTTGTGTTTGTGCAGGAAACCACTTTTGCACTTGTATTAGTGTGGAAAAAACACTTTTTGCACTTGTAATAGTGTTGAAAAACCACTTTTCGCACTTGTGTTAGTGTTGAAAAACCACTTTTCGCACTTGTGTTTGCAGGAAACCACTTTTGCACTTGTATTAGTGTGGAAAAACCACTTTTCGCACTTGTGTTAGTGTTGAAAAACCACTTTTCGCACTTGTGTTAGTGTTGAAAAACCACTTTTCGCACTTGTGTTGGTGCAGGAAACCACTTTTGCACTTGTATTAGTGTGGAACAAACACTGTTTGCACTTGTGATAGTGTTGGAAAAACCACTTTTCGCAGTTGTGTTGGTGCAGGAAACCACTTTTGCACTTGTATTAGTGTTGAAAAACCACTTTTCGCACTTGTGTTGGTGCAGGAAACCACTTTTGCACTTGTATTAGTGTGAAAAAAACACTTCTTGCACTTGTGATAGTGTTGAAAAACCACTTTTCGCACTTGTGTTAGTGTTGAAAAACCACTTTTCGCACTTGTGTTGGTGCAGGATACCACTTTTGCACTTGTATTAGTGTGGAAAAACCACTTTTCGCACTTGTGTTAGTGTTGAAAAACTACTTTTCGCACTTGTGATAGTGTTGAAAAACCACTTTTCGCACTTGTGATAGTGTTGAAAAACCACTTTTCGCACTTGTGTTAGTGTTGAAAAACCACTTTTCGCACTTGTGTTGGTGCAGGAAACCACTTTTGCACTTGTATTAGTGTGGCAAAAACACTTTTTGCACTTGTGATAGTGTTGAAAAAACACTTTTGCACTTGTATTCGTGTGGAAAAAACACTTTCTGCACTTGTGATAGTGTTGAAAAACCACTTTTCGCACTTTTGATAGTGTTGAAAAACCACTTTTCGCACTTGTTTTAGTGTTGAAAAACCACTTTTCGCACTTGTGTTGGTGCAGGAAACCACTTTTGCACTTGCATTAGTGTGGAAAAAACACTTTTTGCACTTGTGATAGTGTTGAAAAACCACTTTTCGCACTTGTGTTAGTGTTGAAAAACCACTTTTCGCACTTGTGTTGGTGCAGGAAACCACTTTTGCGCTTGTATTAGCGTGGAAAAAACACTTTTTGCACTTGTGATAGTGTTGAAAAACCACTTTTCGCACTTGTGTTGGTGCAGGAAACCACTTTTGCACTTGTATTAGTGTGGAAAAAACACTTTTTGCACTTGTGTTAGTGTTGAAAAACCACTTTTCGCACTTGTGTTGGTGCAGGAAACCACTTTTGCACTTGTATTAGTGTGGTAAAACCACTTTTCGCACTTGTGTTAGTGTTGAAAAACCACTTTTCGCACTTGTGTTGGTGCAGGAAACCACTTTTGCACTTGTATTAGTGTGGAAAAAACACTTTTTGCACTTGTGATAGTGTTGAAAAACCACTTTTGCACTTGTATTAGTGTTGAAAAACCACTTTTCGCACTTGTGTTGGTGCAGGAAACCACTTTTGCACTTGTATGAGTGTGGAAAAAACACTTTTTGCACTTGTGATAGTGTTGAAAAACCACTTTTCGCACTTGTGTTGGTGCAGGAATCCACTTTTGCACTTGTATTAGTGTGGTAAAACCACTTTTTGCACTTGTGTTCGTGTTGAAAAACCACTTTTCGCACTTGTGTTAGTGTTGAAAAACCACTTTTCGCACCTGTGTTGGTGCAGGAAACCACTTTTGCACTTGTGATAGTGTTGAAAAAACACTTTTTGCACTTGTGTTAGTGTTGAAAAACCACTTTTCGCACTTGTGTTAGTGTTGAAAAACCACTTTTCGCACTTGTGTTAGTGTTGAAAAACCACTTTTCGCACTTGTGTTAGTGTTGAAAAACCACTTTTCGCACTTGTGTTGGTGCAGGAAACCACTTTTGCACTTGTATTAGTGTGGAAAAAACACTTTTTGCACTTGTGATAGTGTTGAAAAACCACTTTTCGCACTTTTGATAGTGTTGAAAAACCACTTTTCGCACTTGTTTTAGTGTTGAAAAACCATTTTTCGCACTTGTGTTGGTGCAGGAAACCACTTTTGCACTTGTATTAGTGTGGAAAAAACACTTTTCGCACTTGTGTTGGTGCAGGAAACCACTTTTGCACTTGTATTAGTGTGGAAAAAACACTTTTTGCACTTGTGATAGTGTTGAAAAACCACTTTTCGCACTTGTGTTGGTGGATGAAACCACTTTTGCACTTGTATTAGTGTGGAAAAACCACTTTTCGCACTTGTGATAGTGTTGAAAAACCACTTTTCGCACTTGTGTTAGTGTTGAAAATCCACTTTTCCCATTTGTGTTGGTGCAGGAAACCACTTTTGCACTTGTATTAGTGTGGAAAAACACTTTTTGCACTTGTGATAGTGTTGAAAAAACACTTTTTGCACTTGTGATAGTGTTGAAAAAACACTTTTTGCACTTGTGTTAGTGTTGAAAAACCACTTTTCGCACTTGTGTTGGTGCAGGAAACCACTTTTCGCACTTGTGATAGTGTTGAAAAACCACTTTTCGCACTTGTGTTAGTGTTGAAAAACCACTTGTCGCACTTGTTGGTGCAGGAAACCACTTTTGCACTTGTATTAGTGTGGAAAAACCACTTTTGGCACTTGTGTTAGTGTTGAAAAACCACTTTTCGCACTTGTGTTGGTGCAGGAAACCACTTTTGCACTTGTATTAGTGTGGAAAAACCACTTTTCGCACTTGTGTTAGTGTTGAAAAACCACTTTTCGCACTTGTGTTGATGCAGGAAACCACTTTTGCACTTGTATTAGTGTGGAAAAACCACTTTTCGCACTTGTGTTGGTGCAGGAAACCATTTTTACCTTCGCAAAAGCGGAAGGTTATGTTTTGATCGCTGTGTATTTATTTGTATGTCTGTGTGTGTGTGTGTGTGTGTATGTTATTCGCATAACTCAAAAAGTATTCAACCGATTCGCATGAAATTTGGTGGGATGATAGGTTATTATCCGGGGACCATTTGATTAGATTTTGGAATCGATCGGGTCAAAGGTCAAGGTCAAGGTCATGAAAAGGTCAAAATCGTCTTTTTACCATAGCGCGGTCAATTTGTGTCCAATTTGTATGAAACTAATGCCAAAATGTTCAGAATTCAATGCCCAATCTTGTGATATGCGACATGACACTCTGACGTCATAACCCTTGTTAGCGGTTGGGGGCCAAAGGTCAGGGGGGTCACGCCCTTGCAAAATGTGCGGTTTTTTTAAAATCATAACGCGGTCAATTCGGATCCAAATTGGATGAAAGTAGATGTGTCATTCTTATGTGTCATGATGTTTTCGACTGTTGGTGCAATTTGAAGAGATGAAAAACAGAACATATATATATATATATATGCATATTTTACAGTTGTAAGGATGCATGTAATAAACTTGGATTAGCAGCCCTAAACATGGTTCTTTCCGTGCAAATCAACGGGACTATGGCACAGTGACAACGAATCAGCGCCGAGATCTTGTAGTCATCGAGTGTCATTCCCTCGAATCTTGCTACACAGATCTTGTAGTCTTTTATTTTGGCAACAAAAGTAGCTGCGGCGAAGGTATGCGCTCTACCGAGTGCCCGTTCTAGTTGCACTTGTGTTAGTGTGGAAAAACCACTTTTCGCACTTGTGTTAGTGTTGAAAAACCACTTTTCGCACTTGTGTTGGTGCAGGAAACCACTTTTGCACTTGTATTAGTGTGGAAAAAACACTTTTTGCACTTGTGATAGTGTTGAAAAACCACTTTTCGCACTTGTGTTAGTGTTGAAAAACCACTTTTCGCACTTGTGTTGGTGCAGGAAACCACTTTTGCACTTGTATTAGTGTGGAAAAAACACTTTTCGCACTTGTGTTAGTGTTGAAAAACCACTTTTCGCACTTGTGTTAGTGTTGAAAAACCACTTTTCGCACTTGTGTTGGTGCAGGAAACCACTTTTGCACTTGTATTAGTGTGGAAAAAACACTGTTTGCACTTGTGATAGTGTTGAAAAACCACTTTTCGCACTTGTGTTGGTGCAGGAAACCACTTTTGCACTTGTATTAGTGTGGAAAAAACACTTTTTGCACTTGTGATAGTGTTGAAAAACCACTTTTCGCACTTGTGTTAGTGTTGAAAAACCACTTTTCGCACCTGTGTTGGTGCAGGAAACCACTTTTGCACTTGTATTAGTGTGGAAAAACCACTTTTCGCACTTGTGATAGTGTTGAAAAACCACTTTTCGCACTTGTGATAGTGTTGAAAAACCACTTTTCGCACTTGTGTTAGTGTTGAAAACCCACTTTTCGCACTTGTGTTAGTGTTGAAAATCCACTTTTCCCATTTGTGTTGGTGCAGGAAACCACTTTTGCACTTGTATTCGTGTGGAAAAAACACTTTTCGCACTTGTGATGGTGTTGAAAAACCACTTTTCGCACTTGTGTTAGTGTTGAAAAACCACTTTTCGCACTTGTGTTAGTGTTGAAAAACCACTTCGCACTTCTGTTGGTGCAGGAAACCACTTTTGCACTTGTATTCGTGTGGAAAAAACACTTTTCGCACTTGTGATGGTGTTGAAAAACCACTTTTCGCACTTGTGTTAGTGTTGAAAAACCACTTTTCGCACTTGTGTTGGTGCAGGAAACCACTTTTGCACTTGTATTCGTGTGGAAAAAACACTTTTTGCACTTGTGATAATGTTGAAAAAATACTTTTTGCATTTGTGATAGTGTTGAAAAACCACTTTTCGCACTTGTGTTGGTGCAGGAAACCACTTTTGCACTTGTATTCGTGTGGAAAAAACACTTTTTGCACTTGCGATAATGTTGAAAAAATACTTTTTGCACTTGTGATAGTGTTGAAAAACCACTTTTCGCACTTGTGTTGGTGCAGGAAACCACTTTTGCACTTGTATTAGTGTGGGAAAAACACTTTTTGCACTTGTGATAGTGTTGAAAAACCACTTTTCGCACTTGTGTTAGTGTTGAAAAACCACTTTTCGCACTTGTGTTAGTGTTGAAAAACCACGTTTCCCACGTGTTGGTGCAGGAAACCACTTTTGCACTTGTATTAGTGTGAAAAAAACACTTCTTGCACTTGTGATAGTGTTGAAAAACCACTTGTCGCACTTGTGTTGGTGCAGGAAACCACTTTTGCACTTGTATTCGTGTGGAAAAAACACTTTTTGCACTTGTGATAGTGTTGAAAAACCACTTTTCACACTTGTGTTAGTGTTGAAAAACCACTTTTCGCACTTGTGTTGGTGCAGGAAACCACTTTTGCACTTGTATTAGTGTTGAAAAACCACTTTTCGCACTTGTGTTGGTGAAGGAAACCACTTTTCGCACTTGTGTTAGTGTTGAAAAACCACTTTTCGCACTTGTGTTGGTGCAGGAAACCACTTTTGCACTTGTGATAGTGTTGAAAAAACACTTTTTGCACTTGTGTTAGTGTTGAAAAACCACTTTTCGCACTTGTGTTAGTGTTGAAAAACCACTTTTCGCACTTGTGTTAGTGTTGAAAAACCACTTTTCGCACTTGTGTTAGTGTTGAAAAACCACTTTTCGCACTTGTGTTGGTGCAGGAAACCACTTTTGCACTTGTATTAGTGTGGAAAAAACACTTTTTGCACTTGTGATAGTGTTGAAAAACCACTTTTCGCACTTTTGATAGTGTTGAAAAACCACTTTTCGCACTTGTTTTAGTGTTGAAAAACCACTTTTCGCACTTGTGTTGGTGCAGGAAACCACTTTTGCACTTGTATTAGTGTGGAAAAAACACTTTTTGCACTTGTGATAGTGTTGAAAAACCACTTTTCGCACTTGTGTTAGTGTTGAAAAACCACTTTTCGCACTTGTGTTGGTGCAGGAAACCACTTTTGCACTTGTATTAGTGTGGAAAAAACACTTTTTGCACTTGTGATAGTGTTGAAAAACCACTTTTCGCACTTGTGTTGGTGCAGGAAACCACTTTTGCACTTGTATTAGTGTGGAAAAAACACTTTTTGCACTTGTGATAGTGTTGAAAAACCACTTTTGCACTTGTATTAGTGTGGAAAAACACTTTTCGCACTTGTGTTAGTGTTGAAAAACCACTTTTCGCACTTGTGTTGGTGCAGGAAACCACTTTTGCACTTGTATGAGTGTGGAAAAAACACTTTTTGCACTTGTGATAGTGTTGAAAAACCACTTTTCGCACTTGTGTTAGTGTTGAAAAACCACTTTTCGCACTTGTGTTGGTGCAGGAAACCACTTTTGCACTTGTATTAGTGTGGAAAAAACACTTTTTGCACTTGTGATAGTGTTGAAAAACCACTTTTCGCACTTGTGTTAGTGTTGAAAAACCACTTTTCGCCCTTGTGTTGGTGCAGGAAACCACTTTTGCACTTGTATTAGTGTGGAAAAAACACTTTTTGCACTTGTGATAGTGTTGAAAAACCACTTTTCACACTTGTGTTAGTGTTGAAAAACCACTTTTCGCACTTGTGTTGGTGCAGGAAACCACTTTTGCACTTGTATTAGTGTGGAAAAAACTCTTTTTGCACTTGTGATAGTGTTGAAAAACCACTTTTGCACTTGTATGAGTGTGGAAAAAACACTTTTTGCACTTGTGATAGTGTTGAAAAACCACTTTTCACACTTGTGTTAGTGTTGAAAAACCACTTTTCGCACTTGTGTTGGTGCAGGAAACCACTTTTGCACTTGTATTAGTGTTGAAAAACCACTTTTTGCACTTGTGTTGGTGCAGGAAACCACTTTTGCACTTGTATTAGTGTGGTAAAACCACTTTTTGCACTTGTGTTAGTGTTGAAAAACCACTTTTCGCGCTTGTGTTAGTGTTGAAAAACCATGTTTCGCACTTGTGTTGGTGCAGGAAACCACTTTTGCACTTGTATTAGTGTGGAAAAAACACTTTTTGCACTTGTGCTGGTGTTGAAAAACCACTTTTCGCACTTGTGTTGGTGCAGGAAACCACTTTTGCACTTGTATTAGTGTGGAAAAAACACTTTTTGCACTTGTAATAGTGTTGAAAAACCACTTTTCGCACTTGTGTTAGTGTTGAAAAACCACTTTTCGCACTTGTGTTTGCAGGAAACCACTTTTGCACTTGTATTAGTGTGGAAAAACCACTTTTCGCACTTGTGTTAGTGTTGAAAAACCACTTTTCGCACTTGTTAGTGTTGAAAAACCACTTTTCGCACTTGTGTTGGTGCAGCAAACCACTTTTGCACTTGTATTAGTGTGGGAAAAACCACTTTTCGCACTTGTGATAGTGTTGAAAAACTACTTTTCGCACTTGTGTTAGTGTTGAAAAACCACTTTTCGCACTTGTATTGGTGCAGGAAACCACTTTTGCACTTGTATTCGTGTGGAAAAAACACTTTTTGCACTTGTGATAATGTTGAAAAAATACTTTTTGCAATTGTGATAGTGTTGAAAAACCACTTTTCACACTTGTGTTGGTGAAGGAAACCACTTTTCGCACTTGTGTTAGTGTTGAAAAACCACTTTTCGCACTTGTGTTGGTGCAGGAAACCACTTTTGCACTTGTATTAGTGTGGAAAAAACACTTTTTGCACTTGTGATAGTGTTGAAAAACCACTTTTCGCACTTGTGTTGGTGCAGGAAACCACTTTTGCACTTGTATTAGTGTGGAAAAAACACTTTTTGCACTTGTGATAGTGTTGAAAAACCACTTTTGCACTTGTATTAGTGTGGAAAAACACTTTTTGCACTTGTGTTGGTGCAGGAAACCACTTTTGCACTTGTATTAGTGTGGAAAAAACACTTTTTGCACTTGTGATAGTGTTGAAAAACCACGTTTTGCACTTGTGTTAGTGTTGAAAAACCACTTTTCGCACTTGTGTTGGTGCAGGAAACCACTTTTGCACTTGTATTAGTGTGGTAAAACCACTTTTTGCACTTGTGTTAGTGTTGAAAAACCACTTTTCGCACTTGTGTTAGTGTTGAAAAACCATGTTTCGCACTTGTGTTGGTGCAGGAAACCACTTTTGCACTTGTATTAGTGTGGAAAAAACACTTTTTGCACTTGTGATAGTGTGGAAAAAACACTTTTTGCACTTGTGATAGTGTTGAAAAACCACTTTTCGCACTTGTGTTAGTGTTGAAAAACCACTTTTCGCACTTGTGTTGGTGCAGGAAACCACTTTTGCACTTGTATGAGTGTGGAAAAAACACTTTTTGCACTTGTGATAGTGTTGAAAAACCACTTTTCACACTTGTGTTCGTGTTGAAAAACCACTTTTCGCACTTGTGTTGGTGCAGGAAACCACTTTTGCACTTGTATTAGTGTTGAAAAACCACTTTTTGCACTTGTGTTGGTGCAGGAAACCACTTTTGCACTTGTATTAGTGTGGTAAAACCACTTTTTGCACTTGTGTTAGTGTTGAAAAACCACTTTTCGCGCTTGTTAGTGTTGAAAAACCATGTTTCGCACTTGTGTTGGTGCAGGAAACCACTTTTGCACTTGTATTAGTGTGGAAAAAACACTTTTTGCACTTGTGCTAGTGTTGAAAAACCACTTTTCGCACTTGTGTTGGTGCAGGAAACCACTTTTGCACTTGTATTAGTGTGGAAAAAACACTTTTTGCACTTGTAATAGTGTTGAAAAACCACTTTTCGCACTTGTGTTAGTGTTGAAAAACCACTTTTCGCACTTGTGTTTGCAGGAAACCACTTTTGCACTTGTATTAGTGTGGAAAAACCACTTTTCGCACTTGTGTTAGTGTTGAAAAACCACTTTTCGCACTTGTTAGTGTTGAAAAACCACTTTTCGCACTTGTGTTGGTGCAGGAAACCACTTTTGCACTTGTATTAGTGTGGGAAAAACCACTTTTCGCACTTGTGATAGTGTTGAAAAACTACTTTTCGCACTTGTGTTAGTGTTGAAAAACCACTTTTCGCACTTGTATTGGTGCAGGAAACCACTTTTGCACTTGTATTAGTGTGGAAAAAACACTTTTTGCACTTGTGATAGTGTTGAAAAAGCACTTTTCGCACTTGTGTTGGTGCAGGAAACCACTTTTGCACTTGTATTAGTGTGGAAAAACCACTTTTCGCACTTGTGTTAGTGTTGAAAAACCACTTTTCGCACTTGTGTTAGTGTTGAAAAACCACTTTTCGCACTTGTGTTGGTGCAGGAAACCACTTTTGCACTTGTATTAGTGTGGAAAAAACACTGTTTGCACTTGTGATAGTGTTGGAAAAACCACTTTTCGTACTTGTGTTGGTGCAGGAAACCACTTTTGCACTTGTATTAGTGTTGAAAAACCACTTTTCGCACTTTTGTTGGTGCAGGAAACCACTTTTGCACTTGTATTAGTGTGGAAAAAACACTTTTTGCACTTGTGATAGTGTTGAAAAACCACTTTTCGCACTTGTGTTGGTGCAGGAAACCACTTTTGCACTTGTATTAGTGTGGAAAAAACACTTTTTGCACTTGTGATAGTGTTGAAAAACCACTTTTCGCACTTGTGTTAGTGTTGAAAAACCACTTTTCGCACTTGTGTTAGTGTTGAAAAACCACTTTTCCCACTTGTGTTGGTGCAGGAAACCACTTTTGCACTTGTATTAGTGTGAAAAAAACACTTCTTGCACTTGTGATAGTGTTGAAAAAACACTTTTTGCACTTGTGTTAGTGTAGAAAAACCACTTTTCGCACTTGTGTTAGTGTTGAAAAACCACTTTTCGCATTTGTGTTGGTGCAGGAAACCACTTTTGCACTTGTATTAGTGTGGAAAAACCACTTTTCGCACTTGTGTTAGTGTTGAAAAACTACTTTTCGCACTTGTGATAGTGTTGAAAAACCACTTTTCGCACTTGTGATAGTGTTGAAAAACCACTTTTCGCACTTGTGTTAGTGTTGAAAAACCACTTTTCGCACTTGTGTTGGTGCAGGAAACCACTTTTGCACTTGTATTAGTGTGGAAAAAACACTTTTTGCACTTGTGATAGTGTTGAAAAACCACTTTTGCACTTGTATTCGTGTGGAAAAAACACTTTCTGCACTTGTGATAGTGTTGAAAAACCACTTTTTGCACTTGTGATAGTGTTGAAAAACCACATTTGCACTTGTATTAGTGTGGAAAAACACTTTTCGCACTTGTGTTAGTGTTGAAAAACCACTTTTCGCACTTGTGTTGGTGCAGGAAACCACTTTTGCACTTGTATGAGTGTGGAAAAAACACTTTTTGCACTTGTGATAGTGTTGAAAAACCACTTTTCGCACTTGTGTTAGTGTAGAAAAACCACTTTTCGCACTTGTGTTGGTGCAGGAATCCACTTTTGCACTTGTATTAGTGTGGTAAAACCACTTTTTGCACTTGTGTTAGTGTTGAAAAACCACTTTTCGCACTTGTGTTAGTGTTGAAAAACCATGTTTCGCACTTGTGTTGGTGCAGGAAACCACTTTTGCACTTATATTAGTGTGGAAAAAACACTTTTTGCACTTGTGATAGTGTTGAAAAACCACTTTTCGCACTTGTGTTAGTGTTGAAAAACCACTTTTCGCCCTTGTGTTGGTGCAGGAAACCACTTTTGCACTTGTATTAGTGTGGAAAAAACACTTTTTGCACTTGTGATAGTGTTGAAAAACCACTTTTCGCACTTGTGTTAGTGTTGAAAAACCACTTTTCGCACTTGTGTTGGTGCAGGAAACCACTTTTGCACTTGTATTAGTGTGGAAAAAACACTTTTTGCACTTGTGATAGTGTTGAAAAACCACTTTTGCACTTGTATTAGTGTGGAAAAACACTTTTCGCACTTGTGTTAGTGTTGAAAAACCACTTTTCGCACTTGTGTTGGTGCAGGAAACCACTTTTGCACTTGTATGAGTGTGGAAAAAACACTTTTTGCACTTGTGATAGTGTTGAAAAACCACTTTTCACACTTGTGTTAGTGTTGAAAAACCACTTTTCGCACTTGTGTTGGTGCAGGAAACCACTTTTGCACTTGTATTAGTGTGGAAAAAACACTTTTTGCACTTGTGATAGTGTTGAAAAACCACTTTTTGCACTTGTGTTGGTGCAGGAAACCACTTTTGCACTTGTATTAGTGTGGTAAAACCACTTTTTGCACTTGTGTTAGTGTTGAAAAACCACTTTTCGCACTTGTGTTAGTGTTGAAAAACCACTTTTCGCACTTGTGTTGGTGCAGGAAACCACTTTTGCACTTGTATTGGTGTTGAAAAACCACTTTTCGCACTTGTGTTAGTGTTGAAAAACCACTTTTCGCACTTGTGTTGGTGCAGGAAACCACTTTTGCACTTGTATTGGTGTTGTAAAAACACTTTTCGCACTTGTGTTAGTGTTGAAAAACCACTTTTCGCACTTGTGTTGGTGCAGGAAACCACTTTTGCACTTGTATTCGTGTGGAAAAAACACTTTTTGCACTTGTGATAATGTTGAAAAAATACTTTTTGCACTTGTGATAGTGTTGAAAAAACACTTTTTGCACTTGTGTTAGTGTTGAAAAACCACTTTTCGCACTTGTGTTAGTGTTGAAAAACCACTTTTCGCACTTGTGTTGGTGCAGGAAACCACTGTTGCACTTGTATTAGTGTGGAAAAACCACTTTTCGCACTTGTGTTAGTGTTGAAAAACTACTTTTCGCACTTGTGATAGTGTTGAAAAACCACTTTTCGCACTTGTGATAGTGTTGAAAAACCACTTTTCGCACTTGTGTTGGTGCAGGAAACCACTTTTGCACTTGTATTCGTGTGGAAAAAACACTTTCTGCACTTGTGATAGTGTTGAAAAACCACTTTTCGCACTTTTGATAGTGTTGAAAAACCACTTTTCGCACTTGTTTTAGTGTTGAAAAACCACTTTTCGCACTTGTGTTGGTGCAGGAAACCACTTTTGCACTTGTATTAGTGTGGAAAAAACACTTTTTGCACTTGTGATAGTGTTGAAAAACCACTTTTCGCACTTGTGTTGGTGCAGGAAACCCCTTTTGCACTTGTATTAGTGTGGAAAAAACACTTTTTGCACTTGTGTTAGTGTTGAAAAACCACTTTTCGCACTTGTGTTGGTGCAGGAAACCACTTTTGCACTTGTATTAGTGTGGAAAAAACACTTTTTGCACTTGTGATAGTGTTGAAAAACCACTTTTGCACTTGTGATAGTGTTGAAAAACCACTTTTCGCACTTGTGATAGTGTTGAAAAACAACTTTTCGCACTTGTGTTAGTGTTGAAAAACCACTTTTCGCACTTGTGTTGGTGCAGGAAACCACTTTTGCACTTGTATTCGTGTGGAAAAAACACTTTCTGCACTTGTGATAGTGTTGAAAAACCACTTTTCGCACTTTTGATAGTGTTGAAAAACCACTTTTCGCACTTGTTTTAGTGTTGAAAAACCACTTTTCGCACTTGTGTTGGTGCAGGAAACCACTTTTGCACTTGTATTAGTGTGGAAAAAACACTTTTTGCACTTGTGTTAGTGTTGAAAAACCACTTTTCGCACTTGTGTTGGTGCAGGAAACCACTTTTGCACTTGTATTAGTGTGGTAAAACCACTTTTCGCACTTGTGTTAGTGTTGAAAAACCACTTTTCGCACTTGTGTTGGTGCAGGAAACCACTTTTGCACTTGTATTAGTGTGGAAAAAACACTTTTTGCACTTGTGATAGTGGTGAAAAACCACTTTTTGCACTTGTGTTAGTGTTGAAAAACCACTTTTCGCCCTTGTGTTGGTGCAGGAAACCACTTATGCACTTGTATTAGTGTGGTAAAACCACTTTTTGCACTTGTGTTAGTGTTGAAAAACCACTTTTCGCACTTGTGTTAGTGTTGAAAAACCATGTTTCGCACTTGTGTTGGTGCAGGAAACCACTTTTGCACTTGTATTAGTGTGGAAAAACCACTTTTTGCACTTGTGATAGTGTTGAAAAACCACTTTTCGCACTTGTGTTAGTGTTGAAAAACCACTTTTCGCCCTTGTGTTGGTGCAGGAAACCACTTTTGCACTTGTATTAGTGTGGAAAAACCACTTTTCGCACTTGTGTTAGTGTTGAAAAACTACTTTTCGCACTTGTGATAGTGTTGAAAAACCACTTTTCGCACTTGTGATAGTGTTGAAAAACCACTTTTCGCACTTGTGTTAGTGTTGAAAAACCACTTTTCGCACTTGTGTTGGTGCAGGAAACCACTTTTGCACTTGTATTAGTGTGGAAAAAACACTTTTTGCACTTGTGATAGTGTTGAAAAACCACTTTTGCACTTGTATTCGTGTGGAAAAAACACTTTCTGCACTTGTGATAGTGTTGAAAAACCACTTTTTGCACTTGTATGAGTGTGGAAAAAACACTTTTTGCACTTGTGATAGTGTTGAAAAACCACTTTTCGCACTTGTGTTGGTGCAGGAAACCACTTTTGCACTTGTATTAGTGTGGAAAAAACACTTTTTGCACTTGTGATAGTGTTGAAAAACCACTTTTCGCACTTGTGTTGGTGCAGGAATCCACTTTTGCACTTGTATTAGTGTGGTAAAACCACTTTTTGCACTTGTGTTAGTGTTGAAAAACCACTTTTCGCACTTGTGTTGGTGCAGGAAACCACTTTTGCACTTGTATTAGTGTGGAAAAAACACTTTTTGCACTTGTGATAGTGTTGAAAAACCACTTTTTGCACTTGTGTTGGTGCAGGAAACCACTTTTGCACTTGTATTAGTGTGGAAAAAACACTTTTTGCACTTGTGATAGTGTTGAAAAACCACTTTTCGCACTTGTGTTAGTGTTGAAAAACCACTTTTCGCACTTGTGTTAGTGTTGAAAAACCACTTTTCCCACTTGTGTTGGTGCAGGAAACCACTTTTGCACTTGTATTAGTGTGAAAAAAACACTTCTTGCACTTGTGATAGTGTTGAAAAAACACTTTTTGCACTTGTGTTAGTGTTGAAAAACCACTTTTCGCACTTGTGTTAGTGTTGAAAAACCACTTTTCGCACTTGTGTTGGTGCAGGAAACCACTGTTGCACTTGTATTAGTGTGGAAAAACCACTTTTCGCACTTGTGTTAGTGTTGAAAAACTACTTTTCGCACTTGTGATAGTGTTGAAAAACCACTTTTCGCACTTGTGATAGTGTTGAAAAACAACTTTTCGCACTTGTGTTAGTGTTGAAAAACAACTTTTCGCACTTGTGTTGGTGCAGGAAACCACTTTTGCACTTGTATTCGTGTGGAAAAAACACTTTCTGCACTTGTGATAGTGTTGAAAAACCACTTTTCGCACTTTTGATAGTGTTGAAAAACCACTTTTCGCACTTGTTTTAGTGTTGAAAAACCACTTTTTGCACTTGTTGGTGCAGGAAACCACTTTTGCACTTGTATTAGTGTGGAAAAAACACTTTTTGCACTTGTGATAGTGTTGAAAAACCACTTTTCGCACTTGTGTTAGTGTTGAAAAACCACTTTTCGCACTTGTGTTGGTGCAGGAAACCACTTTTGCACTTGTATTAGTGTGGAAAAAACACTTTTTGCACTTGTGATAGTGTTGAAAAACCACTTTTCGCACTTGTGTTGGTGCAGGAAACCCCTTTTGCACTTGTATTAGTGTGGAAAAAACACTTTTTGCACTTGTGTTAGTGTTGAAAAACCACTTTTCGCACTTGTGTTGGTGCAGGAAACCACTTTTGCACTTGTATTAGTGTGGTAAAACCACTTTTCGCACTTGTGTTGGTGCAGGAAACCACTTTTGCACTTGTATTAGTGTGGAAAAAACACTTTTTGCACTTGTGATAGTGTTGAAAAACCACTTTTGCACTTGTATGAGTGTTGGAAAAACACTTTTTGCACTTGTGATAGTGTTGAAAAACCACTTTTCGCACTTGTGTTAGTGTTGAAAAACCACTTTTCGCACTTGTGTTGGTGCAGGAAACCACTTTTGCACTTGTATTAGTGTGGAAAAAACAATTTTTGCACTTGTGATAGTGTTGAAAAACCACTTTTCGCACTTGTGTTGGTGCAGGAAACCCCTTTTGCACTTGTATTAGTGTGGAAAAAACACTTTTTGCACTTGTGATAGTGTTGAAAAACCACTTTTCGCACTTGTGTTGGTGCAGGAAACCCCTTTTGCACTTGTATTAGTGTGGAAAAAACACTTTTTGCACTTGTGTTAGTGTTGAAAAACCACTTTTCGCACTTGTGTTGGTGCAGGAAACCACTTTTGCACTTGTATTAGTGTGGTAAAACCACTTTTCGCACTTGTGTTAGTGTTGAAAAACCACTTTTCGCACTTGTGTTGGTGCAGGAAACCACTTTTGCACTTGTATTAGTGTGGAAAAAACACTTTTTGCACTTGTGATAGTGGTGAAAAACCACTTTTGCACTTGTATGAGTGTGGAAAAAACACTTTTTGCACTTGTGATAGTGTTGAAAAACCACTTTTCGCACTTGTGTTAGTGTTGAAAAACCACTTTTCGCACTTGTGTTGGTGCAGGAAACCACTTTTGCACTTGTATTAGTGTGGAAAAAACACTTTTTGCACTTGTGATAGTGGTGAAAAACCACTTTTTGCACTTGTGTTAGTGTTGAAAAACCACTTTTCGCACTTGTGTTGGTGCAGGAAACCACTTTTGCACTTGTATTAGTGTGGAAAAAACACTTTTTGCACTTGTGATAGTGGTGAAAAACCACTTTTCGCATTTGTGTTAGTGTTGAAAAACCATGTTTCGCACTTGTGTTGGTGCAGGAAACCACTTTTGCACTTGTATTAGTGTGGAAAAAACACTTTTTGCACTTGTGATAGTGTTGAAAAACCACTTTTCGCACTTGTGTTAGTGTTGAAAAACCACTTTTCGCCCTTGTGTTGGTGCAGGAAACCACTTTTGCACTTGTATTAGTGTGGAAAAAACACTTTTTGCACTTGTGATAGTGTTGAAAAAGCACTTTTCGCACTTGTGTTAGTGTTGAAAAGCCTCTTTTCCCACTTGTGTTGGTGCAGGAAACCACTTTTGCACTTGTATTAGTGTGGAAAAAATACTTTTTGCACTTGTGATAGTGTTGAAAAACCACTTTTCGCACTTGTGTTGGTGCAGGAAACCACTTTTGCACTTGTATTAGTGTGGAAAAAACACTTTTTGCACTTGTGATAGTGTTGAAAAACCACTTTTGCACTTGTATTAGTGTGGAAAAACACTTTTCGCACTTGTGTTGGTGCAGGAAACCACTTTTGCACTTGTATTAGTGTGGAAAAAACACTTTTTGCACTTGTGATAGTGTTGAAAAACCACGTTTTGCACTTGTGTTAGTGTTGAAAAACCACTTTTCGCACTTGTGTTGGTGCAGGAAACCACTTTTGCACTTGTATTAGTGTGGTAAAACCACTTTTTGCACTTGTGTTAGTGTTGAAAAACCACTTTTCGCACTTGTGTTAGTGTTGAAAAACCATGTTTCGCACTTGTGTTGGTGCAGGAAACCACTTTTGCACTTGTATTAGTGTGGAAAAAACACTTTTTGCACTTGTGATAGTGTTGAAAAACCACTTTTCGCCCTTGTGTTGGTGCAGGAAACCACTTTTGCACTTGTATTAGTGTGGAAAAAACACTTTTTGCACTTGTGATAGTGTGGAAAAAACACTTTTTGCACTTGTGATAGTGTTGAAAAACCACTTTTCGCACTTGTGTTAGTGTTGAAAAACCACTTTTCGCACTTGTGTTGGTGCAGGAAACCACTTTTGCACTTGTATGAGTGTGGAAAAAACACTTTTTGCACTTGTGATAGTGTTGAAAAACCACTTTTCACACTTGTGTTAGTGTTGAAAAACCACTTTTCGCACTTGTGTTGGTGCAGGAAACCACTTTTGCACTTGTATTAGTGTTGAAAAACCACTTTTTGCACTTGTGTTGGTGCAGGAAACCACTTTTGCACTTGTATTAGTGTGGCAAAACCACTTTTTGCACTTGTGTTAGTGTTGAAAAACCACTTTTCGCGCTTGTGTTAGTGTTGAAAAACCATGTTTCGCACTTGTGTTGGTGCAGGAAACCACTTTTGCACTTGTATTAGTGTGGAAAAAACACTTTTTGCACTTGTGCTAGTGTTGAAAAACCACTTTTCGCACTTGTGTTTGCAGGAAACCACTTTTGCACTTGTATTAGTGTGGAAAAACCACTTTTCGCACTTGTGTTAGTGTTGAAAAACCACTTTTCGCACTTGTTAGTGTTGAAAAACCACTTTTCGCACTTGTGTTGGTGCAGGAAACCACTTTTGCACTTGTATTAGTGTGGAAAAACCACTTTTCGCACTTGTGTTAGTGTTGAAAAACTACTTTTCGCACTTGTGTTAGTGTTGAAAAACCACTTTTCGCACTTGTATTGGTGCAGGAAACCACTTTTGCACTTGTATTAGTGTGGAAAAAACACTTTTTGCACTTGTGATAGTGTTGAAAAAGCACTTTTCGCACTTGTGTTGGTGCAAGAAACCACTTTTGCACTTGTATTAGTGTGGAAAAAACCACTTTTCGCACTTGTGTTAGTGTTGAAAAACCACTTTTCGCACTTGTGTTAGTGTTGAAAAACCACTTTTCGCACTTGTGTTGGTGCAGGAAACCACTTTTGCACTTGTATTAGTGTGGAAAAAACACTGTTTGCACTTGTGATAGTGTTGGAAAAACCACTTTTCGTACTTGTGTTGGTGCAGGAAACCACTTTTGCACTTGTATTAGTGTTGAAAAACCACTTTTCGCACTTTTGTTGGTGCAGGAAACCACTTTTGCACTTGTATTAGTGTGGAAAAAAACACTTTTTGCACTTGTGATAGTGTTGAAAAACCACTTTTCGCACTTGTGTTGGTGCAGGAAACCACTTTTGCACTTGTATTAGTGTGGAAAAAACACTTTTTGCACTTGTGATAGTGTTGAAAAACCACTTTTCGCACTTGTGTTAGTGTTGAAAAACCACTTTTCGCACTTGTGTTAGTGTTGAAAAACCACTTTTCCCACTTGTGTTGGTGCAGGAAACCACTTTTGCACTTGTATTAGTGTGAAAAAAACACTTCTTGCACTTGTGATAGTGTTGAAAAAACACTTTTTGCACTTGTGTTAGTGTAGAAAAACCACTTTTCGCACTTGTGTTAGTGTTGAAAAACCACTTTTCGCATTTGTGTTGGTGCAGGAAACCACTTTTGCACTTGTATTAGTGTGGAAAAACCACTTTTCGCACTTGTGTTAGTGTTGAAAAACTACTTTTCGCACTTGTGATAGTGTTGAAAAACCACTTTTCGCACTTGTGATAGTGTTGAAAAACCACTTTTCGCACTTGTGTTAGTGTTGAAAAACCACTTTTCGCACTTGTGTTGGTGCAGGAAACCACTTTTGCACTTGTATTAGTGTGGAAAAAACACTTTTTGCACTTGTGATAGTGTTGAAAAACCACTTTTCGCACTTGTGTTAGTGTTGAAAAACCACTTTTCGCACTTGTGTTGGTGCAGGAAACCACTTTTGCACTTGTATTAGTGTGGAAAAAACACTTTTTGCACTTGTGATAGTGTTGAAAAACCACTTTTGCACTTGTATTAGTGTGGAAAAACACTTTTCGCACTTGTGTTAGTGTTGAAAAACCACTTTTCGCACTTGTGTTGGTGCAGGAAACCACTTTTGCACTTGTATGAGTGTGGAAAAAACACTTTTTGCACTTGTGATAGTGTTGAAAAACCACTTTTCACACTTGTGTTAGTGTTGAAAAACCACTTTTCGCACTTGTGTTGGTGCAGGAAACCACTTTTGCACTTGTATTAGTGTGGAAAAAACACTTTTTGCACTTGTGATAGTGTTGAAAAACCACTTTTTGCACGTGTTGGTGCAGGAAACCACTTTTGCACTTGTATTAGTGTGGTAAAACCACTTTTTGCACTTGTGTTAGTGTTGAAAAACCACTTTTCGCACTTGTGTTAGTGTTGAAAAACCACTTTTCGCACTTGTGTTGGTGCAGGAAACCACTTTTGCACTTGTATTGGTGTTGTAAAAACACTTTTCGCACTTGTGATGGTGTTGAAAAACCACTTTTCGCACTTGTGTTAGTGTTGAAAAACCACTTTTCGCACTTGTGTTGGTGCAGGAAACCACTTTTGCACTTGTATTCGTGTGGAAAAAACACTTTTTGCACTTGTGATAATGTTGAAAAAATACTTTTTGCACTTGTGATAGTGTTGAAAAACCACTTTTCGCACTTGTGTTGGTGCAGGAAACCACTTTTGCACTTGTATTCGTGTGGAAAAAACACTTTTTGCACTTGTGATAATGTTGAAAAAATACTTTTTGCACTTATGATAGTGTTGAAAAACCACTTTTCGCACTTGTGTTGGTGCAGGAAACCACTTTTGCACTTGTATTAGTGTGGAAAAAATACTTTTTGCACTTGTGATAGTGTTGAAAAACCACTTTTCGCACTTGTGTTAGTGTTGAAAAACCACTTTTCGCACTTGTGTTAGTGTTGAAAAACCACTTTTCCCACTTGTGTTGGTGCAGGAAACCACTTTTGCACTTGTATTAGTGTGAAAAAAACACTTCTTGCACTTGTGATAGTGTTGAAAAAACACTTTTTGCACTTGTGTTAGTGTTGAAAAACCACTTTTCGCACTTGTGTTAGTGTTGAAAAACCACTTTTCGCACTTGTGTTGGTGCAGGAAACCACTGTTGCACTTGTATTAGTGTGGAAAAACCACTTTTCGCACTTGTGTTAGTGTTGAAAAACTACTTTTCGCACTTGTGATAGTGTTGAAAAACCACTTTTCGCACTTGTGATAGTGTTGAAAAACAACTTTTCGCACTTGTGTTAGTGTTGAAAAACCACTTTTCGCACTTGTGTTGGTGCAGGAAACCACTTTTGCACTTGTATTCGTGTGGAAAAAACACTTTCTGCACTTGTGATAGTGTTGAAAAACCACTTTTCGCACTTTTGATAGTGTTGAAAAACCACTTTTCGCACTTGTTTTAGTGTTGAAAAACCACTTTTCGCACTTGTGTTGGTGCAGGAAACCACTTTTGCACTTGTATTAGTGTGGAAAAAACACTTTTTGCACTTGTGATAGTGTTGAAAAACCACTTTTCGCACTTGTGTTAGTGTTGAAAAACCACTTTTCGCACTTGTGTTGGTGCAGGAAACCACTTTTGCACTTGTATTAGTGTGGAAAAAACACTTTTTGCACTTGTGATAGTGTTGAAAAACCACTTTTCGCACTTGTGTTGGTGCAGGAAACCCCTTTTGCACTTGTATTAGTGTGGAAAAAACACTTTTTGCACTTGTGTTAGTGTTGAAAAACCACTTTTCGCACTTGTGTTGGTGCAGGAAACCACTTTTGCACTTGTATTAGTGTGGTAAAACCACTTTTCGCACTTGTGTTAGTGTTGAAAAACCACTTTTCGCACTTGTGTTGGTGCAGGAAACCACTTTTGCACTTGTATTAGTGTGGAAAAAACACTTTTTGCACTTGTGATAGTGGTGAAAAACCACTTTTTGCACTTGTGTTAGTGTTGAAAAACCACTTTTCGCACTTGTGTTGGTGCAGGAAACCACTTATGCACTTGTATTAGTGTGGTAAAACCACTTTTTGCACTTGTGTTAGTGTTGAAAAACCACTTTTCGCACTTGTGTTAGTGTTGAAAAACCATGTTTCGCACTTGTGTTGGTGCAGGAAACCACTTTTGCACTTGTATTAGTGTGGAAAAAACACTTTTTGCACTTGTGATAGTGTTGAAAAACCACTTTTCGCACTTGTGTTAGTGTTGAAAAACCACTTTTCGCCCTTGTGTTGGTGCAGGAAACCACTTTTGCACTTGTATTAGTGTGGAAAAAACACTTTTTGCACTTGTGTTAGTGTTGAAAAAGCACTTTTCGCACTTGTGTTAGTGTTGAAAAACCACTTTTCGCACTTGTGTTGGTGCAGGAAACCACTTTTGCACTTGTATTAGTGTGGAAAAACCACTTTTCGCACTTGTGTTAGTGTTGAAAAACTACTTTTCGCACTTGTGATAGTGTTGAAAAACCACTTTTCGCACTTGTGATAGTGTTGAAAAACCACTTTTCGCACTTGTGTTAGTGTTGAAAAACCACTTTTCGCACTTGTGTTGGTGCAGGAAACCACTTTTGCACTTGTATTAGTGTGGAAAAAACACTTTTTGCACTTGTGATAGTGTTGAAAAACCACTTTTTGCACTTGTATTCGTGTGGAAAAAACACTTTCTGCACTTGTGATAGTGTTGAAAAACCACTTTTTGCACTTGTATGAGTGTGGAAAAAACACTTTTTGCACTTGTGATAGTGTTGAAAAACCACTTTTCGCACTTGTGTTGGTGCAGGAAACCACTTTTGCACTTGTATTAGTGTGGAAAAAACACTTTTTGCACTTGTGATAGTGTTGAAAAACCACTTTTCGCACTTGTGTTGGTGCAGGAATCCACTTTTGCACTTGTATTAGTGTGGTAAAACCACTTTTTGCACTTGTGTTAGTGTTGAAAAACCACTTTTCGCACTTGTGTTAGTGTTGAAAAACCATGTTTCGCACTTGTGTTGGTGCAGGAAACCACTTTTGCACTTGTATTAGTGTGGAAAAAACACTTTTTGCACTTGTGATAGTGTTGAAAAACCACTTTTCGCACTTGTGTTAGTGTTGAAAAACCACTTTTCGCCCTTGTGTTGGTGCAGGAAACCACTTTTGCACTTGTATTAGTGTGGAAAAAACACTTTTTGCACTTGTGATAGTGTTGAAAAACCACTTTTTGCACTTGTGTTGGTGCAGGAAACCACTTTTGCACTTGTATTAGTGTGGAAAAACACTTTTTGCACTTGTGATAGTGTTGAAAAACCACTTTTCGCACTTGTGTTAGTGTTGAAAAACCACTTTTCGCACTTGTGTTAGTGTTGAAAAACCACTTTTCCCACTTGTGTTGGTGCAGGAAACCACTTTTGCACTTGTATTAGTGTGAAAAAAACACTTCTTGCACTTGTGATAGTGTTGAAAAAACACTTTTTGCACTTGTGTTAGTGTTGAAAAACCACTTTTCGCACTTGTGTTAGTGTTGAAAAACCACTTTTCGCACTTGTGATAGTGTTGAAAAACAACTTTTCGCACTTGTGTTAGTGTTGAAAAACCACTTTTCGCACTTGTGTTGGTGCAGGAAACCACTTTTGCACTTGTATTCGTGTGGAAAAAACACTTTCTGCACTTGTGATAGTGTTGAAAAACCACTTTTCGCACTTTTGATAGTGTTGAAAAACCACTTTTCGCACTTGTTTTAGTGTTGAAAAACCACTTTTCGCACTTGTGTTGGTGCAGGAAACCACTTTTGCACTTGTATTAGTGTGGAAAAAACACTTTTTGCACTTGTGATAGTGTTGAAAAACCACTTTTCGCACTTGTGTTAGTGTTGAAAAACCACTTTTCGCACTTGTGTTGGTGCAGGAAACCACTTTTGCACTTGTATTAGTGTGGAAAAAACACTTTTTGCACTTGTGATAGTGTTGAAAAACCACTTTTCGCACTTGTGTTGGTGCAGGAAACCCCTTTTGCACTTGTATTAGTGTGGAAAAAACACTTTTTGCACTTGTGTTAGTGTTGAAAAACCACTTTTCGCACTTGTGTTGGTGCAGGAAACCACTTTTGCACTTGTATTAGTGTGGTAAAACCACTTTTCGCACTTGTGTTGTGCAGGAAACCACTTTTGCACTTGTATTAGTGTGGGAAAAAAACACTTTTTGCACTTGTGATAGTGTTGAAAAACCACTTTTGCACTTGTATGAGTGTTGGAAAAACACTTTTTGCACTTGTGATAGTGTTGAAAAACCACTTTCGCACTTGTGTTAGTGTTGAAAAACCACTTTTCGCACTTGTGTTGGTGCAGGAAACCACTTTTGCACTTGTATTAGTGTGGAAAAAACAATTTTTGCGCTTGTGATAGTGTTGAAAAACCACTTTTCGCACTTGTGTTGGTGCAGGAAACCCCTTTTGCACTTGTATTAGTGTGGAAAAAACACTTTTTGCACTTGTGATAGTGTTGAAAAACCACTTTTCGCACTTGTGTTGGTGCAGGAAACCCCTTTTGCACTTGTATTAGTGTGGAAAAAACACTTTTTGCACTTGTGTTAGTGTTGAAAAACCACTTTTCGCACTTGTGTTGGTGCAGGAAACCACTTTTGCACTTGTATTAGTGTGGTAAAACCACTTTTCGCACTTGTGTTAGTGTTGAAAAACCACTTTTCGCACTTGTGTTGGTGCAGGAAACCACTTTTGCACTTGTATTAGTGTGGAAAAAACACTTTTTGCACTTGTGATAGTGTTGAAAAACCACTTTTGCACTTGTATGAGTGTGGAAAAATACTTTTTGCACTTGTGATAGTGTTGAAAAACCACTTTTCGCACTTGTGTTAGTGTTGAAAAACCACTTTTCGCACTTGTGTTGGTGCAGGAAACCACTTTTGCACTTGTATTAGTGTGGAAAAAACACTTTTTGCACTTGTGATAGTGGTGAAAAACCACTTTTTGCACTTATGTTAGTGTTGAAAAACCACTTTTCGCACTTGTGTTGGTGCAGGAAACCACTTTTTGCACTTGTATTAGTGTGGAAAAAACACTTTTTGCACTTGTGATAGTGGTGAAAAACCACTTTTCGCATTTGTGTTAGTGTTGAAAAACCATGTTTCGCACTTGTGTTGGTGCAGGAAACCACTTTTGCACTTGTATTAGTGTGGAAAAAACACTTTTTGCACTTGTGATAGTGTTGAAAAACCACTTTTCGCACTTGTGTTAGTGTTGAAAAACCACTTTTCGCCCTTGTGTTGGTGCAGGAAACCACTTTTGCACTTGTATTAGTGTGGAAAAAACACTTTTTGCACTTGTGATAGTGTTGAAAAAGCACTTTTTCGCACTTGTGTTAGTGTTGAAAAGCCTCTTTTCCCACTTGTGTTGGTGCAGGAAACCACTTTTGCACTTGTATTAGTGTGGAAAAAACACTTTTTGCACTTGTGATAGTGTTGAAAAACCACTTTTCGCACTTGTGTTAGTGTTGAAAAACCACTTTTCGCACTTGTGTTAGTGAAGGAAACCACTTTTCGCACTTGTGATAGTGTTGAAAAACCACTTTTCGCACTTGTGTTAGTGTTGAAAATCCACTTTTCCCACTTGTGTTTGGTGCAGGAAACCACTTTTACACTTGTATTAGTGTGGAAAAAACACTTTTTGCACTTGTGATAGTGCTGAAAAACCACTTTTCGCACTTGTGATAGTGTTGAAAAAACACTTTTTGCAATTGTGATAGTGTTGAAAAACCACTTTTCGCACTTGTGTTAGTGTTGAAAATCCACTTTTCCCACTTGTGTTGGTGCAGGAAACCACTTTTGCACTTGTATTAGTGTGGAAAAACCACTTTTCGCACTTGTGATAGTGTTGAAAAACCACTTTTCGCACTTGTGTTAGTGTTGAAAGACCACTTTTCGCACTTGTGTTGGTGCAGGAAACCACTTTTGCACTTGTATTAGTGTGGAAAAAAACACTTTTTGCACTTGTGATAGTGTTGAAAAACCACTTTTCGCACTTGTGTTAGTGTTGAAAAACCACCTTTCCCACTTGTGTTGGTGCAGGAAACCACTTTTGCACTTGTATTAGTGTTGAAAAACCACTTTTTGCACTTGTGTTAGTGTTGAAAAACCACTTTTCGCACTTGTGTTGGTGCAGGAAACCACTTTTGCACTTGCATTAGTGTGGAAAAAACACTGTTTGCACTTGTGTTAGTGTTGAAAAACCACTTTTCGCACTTGTGTTAGTGTTGAAAAACCACTTTTCGCACTTGTGTTAGTGTTGAAAAACCACTTTTCGCACTTGTGTTGGTGCAGGAAACCACTTTTGCACTTGTATTAGCGTGGAAAAAACACTTTTTGCACTTGTGATAGTGTTGAAAAACCACTTTTCGCACTTGTGTTGGTGCAGGAAACCACTTTTGCACTTGTATGAGTGTGGAAAAAACACTTTTTGCACTTGTGATAGTGTTGAAAAACCACTTTTCAGACTTGTGTTAGTGTTGAAAAACCACTTTTCGCACTTGTGTTGGTGCAGGAAACCACTTTTGCACTTGTATTAGTGTGGAAAAAACACTTTTTGCACTTGTGATAGTGTTGAAAAACCACTTTTCGCACTTGTGTTGGTGCAGGAATCCACTTTTGCACTTGTTTTAGTGTGGTAAAACCACTTTTTGCACTTGTGTTAGTGTTGAAAAACCACTTTTCGCACTTGTGTTAGTGTTGAAAAACCATGTTTCGCACTTGTGTTGGTGCAGGAAACCACTTTTGCACTTGTATTAGTGTGGAAAAAACACTTTTTGCACTTGTGTTAGTGTTGAAAAACCACTTTTCGCACTTGTGTTGGTGCAGGAAACCACTTTTGCACTTGTATTAGTGTGGAAAAAACACTTTTTGCACTTGTGATAGTGTTGAAAAACCACTTTTCGCACTTGTGTTGGTGCAGGAAACCACTTTTGCACTTGTATTAGTGTGGAAAAAACACTTTTTGCACTTGTGATAGTGTTGAAAAACCACTTTTGCAATTGTATTAGTGTGGAAAAACACTTTTCGCACTTGTGTTAGTGTTGAAAAACCACTTTTCGCACTTGTGTTGGTGCAGGAAACCACTTTTGCACTTGTATGAGTGTGGAAAAAACACTTTTTGCACTTGTGATAGTGTTGAAAAACCACTTTTCGGACTTGTGTTAGTGTTGAAAAACCACTTTTCGCACTTGTGTTGGTGCAGGAAACCACTTTTGCACTTGTATTAGTGTGGAAAAAACACTTTTTGCACTTGTGATAGTGTTGAAAAACCACTTTTCGCACTTGTGTTGGTGCAGGAATCCACTTTTGCACTTGTTTTAGTGTGGTAAAACCACTTTTTGCACTTGTGTTAGTGTTGAAAAACCACTTTTCGCACTTGTGTTAGTGTTGAAAAACCATGTTTCGCACTTGTGTTGGTGCAGGAAACCACTTTTGCACTTGTATTAGTGTGGAAAAAACACTTTTTGCACTTGTGATAGTGTTGAAAAACCACTTTTCGCACTTGTGTTAGTGTTGAAAAACCACTTTTTGCCCTTGTGTTGGTGCAGGAAACCACTTTTGCACTTGTATTAGTGTGGAAAAAACACTTTTTGCACTTGTGATAGTGTTGAAAAACCACTTTTCGCACTTGTGTTAGTGTTGAAAAACCACTTTTCGCACTTGTGTTGGTGCAGGAAACCACTTTTGCACTTGTATTGGTGTTGTAAAACCACTTTTCGCACTTGTGTTAGTGTTGAAAAACCATTTTTCGTACTTGTGTTAGTGTTGAAAAACCACTTTTCGCACTTGTGTTGGTGCAGGAAACCACTTTTGCACTTGTATTCGTGTGGAAAAAACACTTTTTGCACTTGTGATAATGTTGAAAAAATACTTTTTGCACTTGTGATAGTGTTGAAAAACCACTTTTCGCACTTGTGTTAGTGTTGAAAAACTACTTTTCGCACTTGTGTTGGTGCAGGAAACCACTTTTGCACTTGTATTCGTGTGGAAAAAACACTTTCTGCACTTGTGATAGTGTTGAAAAACCACTTTTCGCACTTTTGATAGTGTTGAAAAACCACTTTTCGCACTTGTTTTAGTGTTGAAAAACCACTTTTCGCACTTGTGTTGGTGCAGGAAACCACTTTTGCACTTGTATTAGTGTGGTAAAACCACTTTTCGCACTTGTGTTAGTGTTGAAAAACCACTTTTCGCACTTGTGTTGGTGCAGGAAACCACTTTTGCACTTGTATTAGTGTGGAAAAAACACTTTTTGCACTGGTGATAGTGTTGAAAAACCACTTTTGCACTTGTATGAGTGTGGAAAAACACTTTTTGCACTTGTGATAGTGTTGAAAAACCACTTTTCGCACTTGTGTTAGTGTTGAAAAACCACTTTTCGCACTTGTGTTGGTGCAGGAAACCACTTTTGCACTTGTATTAGTGTGGAAAAAACACTTTTTGCACTTGTGATAGTGTTGAAAAACCACTTTTCGCACTTGTGTTGGTGCAGGAAACCCCTTTTGCACTTGTATTAGTGTGGAAAAAACACTTTTTGCACTTGTGTTGGTGCAGGAAACCACTTTTGCACTTGTATTAGTGTGGTAAAACCACTTTTCGCACTTGTGTTAGTGTTGAAAAACCACTTTTCGCACTTGTGTTGGTGCAGGAAACCACTTTTGCACTTGTATTAGTGTGGAAAAAACACTTTTTGCACTTGTGATAGTGTTGAAAAACCACTTTTCGCACTTGTGTTGGTGCAGGAATCCACTTTTGCACTTGTTTTAGTGTGGTAAAACCACTTTTTGCACTTGTGTTAGTGTTGAAAAACCACTTTTCGCACTTGTGTTAGTGTTGAAAAACCATGTTTCGCACTTGTGTTGGTGCAGGAAACCACTTTTGCACTTGTATTAGTGTGGAAAAAACACTTTTTGCACTTGTGATAGTGTTGAAAAACCACTTTTCGCACTTGTGTTAGTGTTGAAAAACCATGTTTCGCACTTGTGTTGGTGCAGGAATCCACTTTTGCACTTGTTTTAGTGTGGTAAAACCACTTTTTGCACTTGTGTTAGTGTTGAAAAACCACTTTTCGCACTTGTGTTAGTGTTGAAAAACCATGTTTCGCACTTGTGTTGGTGCAGGAAACCACTTTTGCACTTGTATTAGTGTTGAAAAACCACTTTTCGCACTTGTGTTGGTGCAGGAAACCACTTTTGCACTTGTATTAGCGTGGAAAAAACACTTTTTGCACTTGTGATAGTGTTGAAAAACCACTTTTCGCACTTGTGTTGGTGCAGGAAACCACTTTTGCACTTGTATGAGTGTGGAAAAAACACTTTTTGCACTTGTGATAGTGTTGAAAAACCACTTTTCGGACTTGTGTTAGTGTTGAAAAACCACTTTTCGCACTTGTGTTGGTGCAGGAAACCACTTTTGCACTTGTATTAGTGTGGAAAAAACACTTTTTGCACTTGTGATAGTGTTGAAAAACCACTTTTCGGACTTGTGTTGGTGCAGGAAACCACTTTTGCACTTGTATTAGTGTGGAAAAAACACTTTTTGCACTTGTGATAGTGTTGAAAAACCACTTTTCGCACTTGTGTTGGTGCAGGAAACCACTTTTGCACTTGTATTAGTGTGGAAAAAACACTTTTTGCACTTGTGATAGTGTTGAAAAACCACTTTTGCAATTGTATTAGTGTGGAAAAACACTTTTCGCACTTGTGTTAGTGTTGAAAAACCACTTTTCGCACTTGTGTTGGTGCAGGAAACCACTTTTGCACTTGTATGAGTGTGGAAAAAACACTTTTTGCACTTGTGATAGTGTTGAAAAACCACTTTTCGGACTTGTGTTAGTGTTGAAAAACCACTTTTCGCACTTGTGTTGGTGCAGGAAACCACTTTTGCACTTGTATTAGTGTGGAAAAAACACTTTTTGCACTTGTGATAGTGTTGAAAAACCACTTTTCGCACTTGTGTTGGTGCAGGAATCCACTTTTGCACTTGTTTTAGTGTGGTAAAACCACTTTTTGCACTTGTGTTAGTGTTGAAAAACCACTTTTCGCACTTGTGTTAGTGTTGAAAAACCATGTTTCGCACTTGTGTTGGTGCAGGAAACCACTTTTGCACTTGTATTAGTGTGGAAAAAACACTTTTTGCACTTGTGATAGTGTTGAAAAACCACTTTTCGCACTTGTGTTAGTGTTGAAAAACCACTTTTTGCCCTTGTGTTGGTGCAGGAAACCACTTTTGCACTTGTATTAGTGTGGAAAAAACACTTTTTGCACTTGTGATAGTGTTGAAAAACCACTTTTCGCACTTGTGTTAGTGTTGAAAAACCACTTTTTGCCCTTGTGTTGGTGCAGGAAACCACTTTTGCACTTGTATTAGTGTGGAAAAAACACTTTTTGCACTTGTGATAGTGTTGAAAAACCACTTTTCGCACTTGTGTTAGTGTTGAAAAACCACTTTTCGCACTTGTGTTGGTGCAGGAAACCACTTTTGCACTTGTATTGGTGTTGTAAAACCACTTTTCGCACTTGTGTTAGTGTTGAAAAACCATTTTTCGTACTTGTGTTAGTGTTGAAAAACCACTTTTCGCACTTGTGTTGGTGCAGGAAACCACTTTTGCACTTGTATTCGTGTGGAAAAAACACTTTTTGCACTTGTGATAATGTTGAAAAAATACTTTTTGCACTTGTGATAGTGTTGAAAAACCACTTTTCGCACTTGTGTTAGTGTTGAAAAACTACTTTTCGCACTTGTGTTGGTGCAGGAAACCACTTTTGCACTTGTATTCGTGTGGAAAAAACACTTTCTGCACTTGTGATAGTGTTGAAAAACCACTTTTCGCACTTTTGATAGTGTTGAAAAACCACTTTTCGCACTTGTTTTAGTGTTGAAAAACCACTTTTCGCACTTGTGTTGGTGCAGGAAACCACTTTTGCACTTGTATTAGTGTGGTAAAACCACTTTTCGCACTTGTGTTAGTGTTGAAAAACCACTTTTCGCACTTGTGTTGGTGCAGGAAACCACTTTTGCACTTGTATTAGTGTGGAAAAAACACTTTTTGCACTGGTGATAGTGTTGAAAAACCACTTTTGCACTTGTATGAGTGTGGAAAAAACACTTTTTGCACTTGTGATAGTGTTGAAAAACCACTTTTCGCACTTGTGTTAGTGTTGAAAAACCACTTTTCGCACTTGTGTTGGTGCAGGAAACCACTTTTGCACTTGTATTAGTGTGGAAAAAACACTTTTTGCACTTGTGATAGTGTTGAAAAACCACTTTTCGCACTTGTGTTGGTGCAGGAAACCACTTTTGCACTTGTATTAGTGTGGTAAAACCACTTTTCGCACTTGTGTTAGTGTTGAAAAACCACTTTTCGCACTTGTGTTGGTGCAGGAAACCACTTTTGCACTTGTATTAGTGTGGAAAAAACACTTTTTGCACTTGTGATAGTGTTGAAAAACCACTTTTGCACTTGTATGAGTGTGGAAAAAACACTTTTTGCACTTGTGATAGTGTTGAAAAACCACTTTTCGCACTTGTGTTAGTGTTGAAAAACCACTTTTCGCACTTGTGTTGGTGCAGGAAACCACTTTTGCACTTGTATTAGTGTGGAAAAAACACTTTTTGCACTTGTGATAGTGGTGAAAAACCACTTTTTGCACTTGTGTTAGTGTTGAAAAACCACTTTTCGCACTTGTGTTGGTGCAGGAAACCACTTTTGCACTTGTATTAGTGTGGAAAAAACACTTTTTGCACTTGTGATAGTGGTGAAAAACCACTTTTCGCACTTGTGTTAGTGTTGAAAAACCATGTTTCGCACTTGTGTTGGTGCAGGAAACCACTTTTGCACTTGTATTAGTGTGGAAAAAACACTTTTTGCACTTGTGATAGTGTTGAAAAACCACTTTTCGCACTTGTGTTAGTGTTGAAAAACCACTTTTCGCCCTTGTGTTGGTGCAGGAAACCACTTTTGCACTTGTATTAGTGTGGAAAAAACACTTTTTGCACTTGTGATAGTGTTGAAAAAGCACTTTTCGCACTTGTGTTAGTGTTGAAAAGCCTCTTTTCCCACTTGTGTTGGTGCAGGAAACCACTTTTGCACTTGTATTAGTGTGGAAAAAACACTTTTTGCACTTGTGATAGTGTTGAAAAAGCACTTTTCGCACTTGTGTTAGTGTTGAAAAGCCTCTTTTCCCACTTGTGTTAGTGTTGAAAAACCACTTTTCGCACTTGTGTTGGTGAAGGAAACCACTTTTCGCACTTGTGTTAGTGTTGAAAAACCACTTTTCGCACTTGTGTTAGTGAAGGAAACCACTTTTCGCACTTGTGATAGTGTTGAAAAACCACTTTTCGCACTTGTGTTAGTGTTGAAAATCCACTTTTCCCACTTGTGTTGGTGCAGGAAACCACTTTTGCACTTGTATTAGTGTGGAAAAAACACTTTTTGCACTTGTGATAGTGCTGAAAAACCACTTTTCGCACTTGTGATAGTGTTGAAAAAACACTTTTTGCAATTGTGATAGTGTTGAAAAACCACTTTTCGCACTTGTGTTAGTGTTGAAAATCCACTTTTCCCACTTGTGTTGGTGCAGGAAACCACTTTTGCACTTGTATTAGTGTGGAAAAACCACTTTTCGCACTTGTGATAGTGTTGAAAAACCACTTTTCGCACTTGTGTTAGTGTTGAAAGACCACTTTTCGCACTTGTGTTGGTGCAGGAAACCACTTTTGCACTTGTGTTAGTGTTGAAAAACCACTTTTCGCACTTGTGTTAGTGTTGAAAGACCACTTTTCGCACTTGTGTTGGTGCAGGAAACCACTTTTGCACTTGTATTAGTGTGGAAAAAACACTTTTTGCACTTGTGATAGTGTTGAAAAACCACTTTTCGCACTTGTGTTAGTGTTGAAAAACCACCTTTCCCACTTGTGTTGGTGCAGGAAACCACTTTTGCACTTGCATTAGTGTGGAAAAAACACTGTTTGCACTTGTGTTAGTGTTGAAAAACCACTTTTCGCACTTGTGTTAGTGTTGAAAAACCACTTTTCGCACTTGTGTTAGTGTTGAAAAACCACTTTTCGCACTTGTGTTGGTGCAGGAAACCACTTTTGCACTTGTATTAGCGTGGAAAAAACACTTTTTGCACTTGTGATAGTGTTGAAAAACCACTTTTCGCACTTCTGTTGGTGCAGGAAACCACTTTTGCACTTGTATTAGTGTGGAAAAAACACTTTTTGCACTTGTGTTAGTGTTGAAAAACCACTTTTCGCACTTGTGTTGGTGCAGGAAACCACTTTTGCACTTGTATTAGTGTGGAAAAAACACTTTTTGCACTTGTGATAGTGTTGAAAAACCACTTTTGCAATTGTATTAGTGTTGAAAAACCACTTTTCGCACTTGTGTTGGTGCAGGAAACCACTTTTGCACTTGTATGAGTGTGGAAAAAACACTTTTTGCACTTGTGATAGTGTTGAAAAACCACTTTTCGGACTTGTGTTAGTGTTGAAAAACCACTTTTCGCACTTGTGTTGGTGCAGGAAACCACTTTTGCACTTGTATTAGTGTGGAAAAAACACTTTTTGCACTTGTGATAGTGTTGAAAAACCACTTTTCGCACTTGTGTTGGTGCAGGAATCCACTTTTGCACTTGTTTTAGTGTGGTAAAACCACTTTTTGCACTTGTGTTAGTGTTGAAAAACCACTTTTCGCACTTGTGTTAGTGTTGAAAAACCATGTTTCGCACTTGTGTTGGTGCAGGAAACCACTTTTGCACTTGTATTAGTGTGGAAAAAACACTTTTTGCACTTGTGATAGTGTTGAAAAACCACTTTTTGCACTTGTGTTAGTGTTGAAAAACCACTTTTCGCCCTTGTGTTGGTGCAGGAAACCACTTTTGCACTTGTATTAGTGTGGAAAAAACACTTTTTGCACTTGTGATAGTGTTGAAAAAGCACTTTTCGCACTTGTGTTAGTGTTGAAAAGCCTCTTTTCCCACTTGTGTTGGTGCAGGAAACCACTTTTGCACTTGTATTAGTGTGGAAAAAACACTTTTTGCACTTGTGATAGTGTTGAAAAACCACTTTTCGCACTTGTGTTAGTGTTGAAAAACCACTTTTCGCACTTGTGTTGGTGAAGGAAACCACTTTTCGCACTTGTGTTAGTGTTGAAAAACCACTTTTCGCACTTGTGTTAGTGAAGGAAACCACTTTTCGCACTTGTGATAGTGTTGAAAAACCACTTTTCGCACTTGTGTTAGTGTTGAAAATCCACTTTTCCCACTTGTGTTGGTGCAGGAAACCACTTTTACACTTGTATTAGTGTGGAAAAAACACTTTTTGCACTTGTGATAGTGCTGAAAAACCACTTTTCGCACTTGTGATAGTGTTGAAAAAACACTTTTTGCAATTGTGATAGTGTTGAAAAACCACTTTTCGCACTTGTGTTAGTGTTGAAAATCCACTTTTCCCACTTGTGTTGGTGCAGGAAACCACTTTTGCACTTGTATTAGTGTGGAAAAACCACTTTTCGCACTTGTGATAGTGTTGAAAAACCACTTTTCGCACTTGTGTTAGTGTTGAAAGACCACTTTTCGCACTTGTGTTGGTGCAGGAAACCACTTTTGCACTTGTGTTAGTGTTGAAAAACCACTTTTCACACTTGTGTTAGTGTTGAAAGACCACTTTTCGCACTTGTGTTGGTGCAGGAAACCACTTTTGCACTTGTATTAGTGTGGAAAAAACACTTTTTGCACTTGTGATAGTGTTGAAAAACCACTTTTCGCACTTGTGTTAGTGTTGAAAAACCACCTTTCCCACTTGTGTTGGTGCAGGAAACCACTTTTGCACTTGTATTAGTGTTGAAAAACCACTTTTTGCACTTGTGTTAGTGTTGAAAAACCACTTTTCGCACTTGTGTTGGTGCAGGAAACCACTTTTGCACTTGCATTAGTGTGGAAAAAACACTGTTTGCACTTGTGTTAGTGTTGAAAAACCACTTTTCGCACTTGTGTTAGTGTTGAAAAACCACTTTTCGCACTTGTGTTAGTGTTGAAAAACCACTTTTCGCACTTGTGTTGGTGCAGGAAACCACTTTTGCACTTGTATTAGCGTGGAAAAAACACTTTTTGCACTTGTGATAGTGTTGAAAAACCACTTTTCGCACTTGTGTTGGTGCAGGAAACCACTTTTGCACTTGTATTAGTGTGGAAAAAACACTTTTTGCACTTGTGATAGTGTTGAAAAACCACTTTTGCAATTGTATTAGTGTGGAAAAACACTTTTCGCACTTGTGTTAGTGTTGAAAAACCACTTTTCGCACTTGTGTTGGTGCAGGAAACCACTTTTGCACTTGTATGAGTGTGGAAAAAACACTTTTTGCACTTGTGATAGTGTTGAAAAACCACTTTTCGGACTTGTGTTAGTGTTGAAAAACCACTTTTCGCACTTGTGTTGGTGCAGGAAACCACTTTTGCACTTGTATTAGTGTGGAAAAAACACTTTTTGCACTTGTGATAGTGTTGAAAAACCACTTTTCGCACTTGTGTTGGTGCAGGAATCCACTTTTGCACTTGTTTTAGTGTGGTAAAACCACTTTTTGCACTTGTGTTAGTGTTGAAAAACCACTTTTCGCACTTGTGTTAGTGTTGAAAAACCATGTTTCGCACTTGTGTTGGTGCAGGAAACCACTTTTGCACTTGTATTAGTGTGGAAAAAACACTTTTTGCACTTGTGATAGTGTTGAAAAACCACTTTTCGCACTTGTGTTAGTGTTGAAAAACCACTTTTTGCCCTTGTGTTTGTGCAGGAAACCACTTTTGCACTTGTATTAGTGTGGAAAAAACACTTTTTGCACTTGTGATAGTGTTGAAAAACCACTTTTCGCACTTGTGTTAGTGTTGAAAAACCACTTTTTGCCCTTGTGTTGGTGCAGGAAACCACTTTTGCACTTGTATTAGTGTGGAAAAAACACTTTTTGCACTTGTGATAGTGTTGAAAAACCACTTTTCGCACTTGTGTTAGTGTTGAAAAACCACTTTTCGCACTTGTGTTGGTGCAGGAAACCACTTTTGCACTTGTATTGGTGTTGTAAAACCACTTTTCGCACTTGTGTTAGTGTTGAAAAACCATTTTTCGTACTTGTGTTAGTGTTGAAAAACCACTTTTCGCACTTGTGTTAGTGTTGAAAAACCACTTCGCACTTGTGTTGGTGCAGGAAACCACTTTTGCACTTGTATTCGTGTGGAAAAAACACTTTTTGCACTTGTGATAATGTTGAAAAAATACTTTTTGCACTTGTGATAGTGTTGAAAAACCACTTTTCGCACTTGTGTTAGTGTTGAAAAACTACTTTTCGCACTTGTGTTGGTGCAGGAAACCACTTTTGCACTTGTATTCGTGTGGAAAAAACACTTTCTGCACTTGTGATAGTGTTGAAAAACCACTTTTCGCACTTTTGATAGTGTTGAAAAACCACTTTTCGCACTTGTTTTAGTGTTGAAAAACCACTTTTCGCACTTGTGTTGGTGCAGGAAACCACTTTTGCACTTGTATTAGTGTGGTAAAACCACTTTTCGCACTTGTGTTAGTGTTGAAAAACCACTTTTCGCACTTGTGTTGGTGCAGGAAACCACTTTTGCACTTGTATTAGTGTGGAAAAAACACTTTTTGCACTTGTGATAGTGTTGAAAAACCACTTTTGCACTTGTATGAGTGTGGAAAAACACTTTTTGCACTTGTGATAGTGTTGAAAAACCACTTTTCGCACTTGTGTTAGTGTTGAAAAACCACTTTTCGCACTTGTGTTGGTGCAGGAAACCACTTTTGCACTTGTATTAGTGTGGAAAAAACACTTTTTGCACTTGTGATAGTGGTGAAAAACCACTTTTTGCACTTGTGTTAGTGTTGAAAAACCACTTTTCGCACTTGTGTTGGTGCAGGAAACCACTTTTGCACTTGTATTAGTGTGGAAAAAACACTTTTTGCACTTGTGATAGTGGTGAAAAACCACTTTTCGCACTTGTGTTAGTGTTGAAAAACCATGTTTCGCACTTGTGTTGGTGCAGGAAACCACTTTTGCACTTGTATTAGTGTGGAAAAAACACTTTTTGCACTTGTGATAGTGTTGAAAAACCACTTTTCGCACTTGTGTTAGTGTTGAAAAACCACTTTTCGCCCTTGTGTTGGTGCAGGAAACCACTTTTGCACTTGTATTAGTGTGGAAAAAACACTTTTTGCACTTGTGATAGTGTTGAAAAAGCACTTTTCGCACTTGTGTTAGTGTTGAAAAGCCTCTTTTCCCACTTGTGTTGGTGCAGGAAACCACTTTTGCACTTGTATTAGTGTGGAAAAAACACTTTTTGCACTTGTGATAGTGTTGAAAAACCACTTTTCGCACTTGTGTTAGTGTTGAAAAACCACTTTTCGCACTTGTGTTGGTGAAGGAAACCACTTTTCGCACTTGTGTTAGTGTTGAAAAACCACTTTTCGCACTTGTGTTAGTGAAGGAAACCACTTTTCGCACTTGTGATAGTGTTGAAAAACCACTTTTCGCACTTGTGTTAGTGTTGAAAATCCACTTTTCCCACGTGTTGGTGCAGGAAACCACTTTTGCACTTGTATTAGTGTGGAAAAAACACTTTTTGCACTTGTGATAGTGCTGAAAAACCACTTTTCGCACTTGTGATAGTGTTGAAAAAACACTTTTTGCAATTGTGATAGTGTTGAAAAACCACTTTTCGCACTTGTGTTAGTGTTGAAAATCCACTTTTCCCACTTGTGTTGGTGCAGGAAACCACTTTTGCACTTGTATTAGTGTGGAAAAACCACTTTTCGCACTTGTGATAGTGTTGAAAAACCACTTTTCGCACTTGTGTTAGTGTTGAAAGACCACTTTTCGCACTTGTGTTGGTGCAGGAAACCACTTTTGCACTTGTGTTAGTGTTGAAAAACCACTTTTCGCACTTGTGTTAGTGTTGAAAGACCACTTTTCGCACTTGTGTTGGTGCAGGAAACCACTTTTGCACTTGTATTAGTGTGGAAAAAACACTTTTTGCACTTGTGATAGTGTTGAAAAACCACTTTTCGCACTTGTGTTAGTGTTGAAAAACCACCTTTCCCACTTGTGTTGGTGCAGGAAACCACTTTTGCACTTGCATTAGTGTGGAAAAAACACTGTTTGCACTTGTGTTAGTGTTGAAAAACCACTTTTCGCACTTGTGTTAGTGTTGAAACACCACTTTTCGCACTTGTGTTAGTGTTGAAAAACCACTTTTCGCACTTGTGTTGGTGCAGGAAACCACTTTTGCACTTGTATTAGCGTGGAAAAAACACTTTTTGCACTTGTGATAGTGTTGAAAAACCACTTTTCGCACTTCTGTTGGTGCAGGAAACCACTTTTGCACTTGTATTAGTGTGGAAAAAACACTTTTTGCACTTGTGTTAGTGTTGAAAAACCACTTTTCGCACTTGTGTTGGTGCAGGAAACCACTTTTGCACTTGTATTAGTGTGGAAAAAACACTTTTTGCACTTGTGATAGTGTTGAAAAACCACTTTTGCAATTGTATTAGTGTGGAAAAACACTTTTCGCACTTGTGTTAGTGTTGAAAAACCACTTTTCGCACTTGTGTTGGTGCAGGAAACCACTTTTGCACTTGTATGAGTGTGGAAAAAACACTTTTTGCACTTGTGATAGTGTTGAAAAACCACTTTTCGGACTTGTGTTAGTGTTGAAAAACCACTTTTCGCACTTGTGTTGGTGCAGGAAACCACTTTTGCACTTGTATTAGTGTGGAAAAAACACTTTTTGCACTTGTGATAGTGTTGAAAAACCACTTTTCGCACTTGTGTTGGTGCAGGAATCCACTTTTGCACTTGTTTTAGTGTGGTAAAACCACTTTTTGCACTTGTGTTAGTGTTGAAAAACCACTTTTCGCACTTTTGATAGTGTTGAAAAACCACTTTTCGCACTTGTTTTAGTGTTGAAAAACCACTTTTCGCACTTGTGTTGGTGCAGGAAACCACTTTTGCACTTGTATTAGTGTGGTAAAACCACTTTTCGCACTTGTGTTAGTGTTGAAAAACCACTTTTCGCACTTGTGTTGGTGCAGGAAACCACTTTTGCACTTGTATTAGTGTGGAAAAAACACTTTTTGCACTTGTGATAGTGTTGAAAAACCACTTTTGCACTTGTATGAGTGTGGAAAAACACTTTTTGCACTTGTGATAGTGTTGAAAAACCACTTTTCGCACTTGTGTTAGTGTTGAAAAACCACTTTTCGCACTTGTGTTGGTGCAGGAAACCACTTTTGCACTTGTATTAGTGTGGAAAAAACACTTTTTGCACTTGTGATAGTGGTGAAAAACCACTTTTTGCACTTGTGTTAGTGTTGAAAAACCACTTTTCGCACTTGTGTTGGTGCAGGAAACCACTTTTGCACTTGTATTAGTGTGGAAAAAACACTTTTTGCACTTGTGATAGTGGTGAAAAACCACTTTTCGCACTTGTGTTAGTGTTGAAAAACCATGTTTCGCACTTGTGTTGGTGCAGGAAACCACTTTTGCACTTGTATTAGTGTGGAAAAAACACTTTTTGCACTTGTGATAGTGTTGAAAAACCACTTTTCGCACTTGTGTTAGTGTTGAAAAACCACTTTTCGCCCTTGTGTTGGTGCAGGAAACCACTTTTGCACTTGTATTAGTGTGGAAAAAACACTTTTTGCACTTGTGATAGTGTTGAAAAAGCACTTTTCGCACTTGTGTTAGTGTTGAAAAGCCTCTTTTCCCACTTGTGTTGGTGCAGGAAACCACTTTTGCACTTGTATTAGTGTGGAAAAAACACTTTTTGCACTTGTGATAGTGTTGAAAAACCACTTTTCGCACTTGTGTTAGTGTTGAAAAACCACTTTTCGCACTTGTGTTGGTGAAGGAAACCACTTTTCGCACTTGTGTTAGTGTTGAAAAACCACTTTTCGCACTTGTGTTAGTGAAGGAAACCACTTTTCGCACTTGTGATAGTGTTGAAAAACCACTTTTCGCACTTGTGTTAGTGTTGAAAATCCACTTTTCCCACGTGTTGGTGCAGGAAACCACTTTTGCACTTGTATTAGTGTGGAAAAAACACTTTTTGCACTTGTGATAGTGCTGAAAAACCACTTTTCGCACTTGTGATAGTGTTGAAAAAACACTTTTTGCAATTGTGATAGTGTTGAAAAACCACTTTTCGCACTTGTGTTAGTGTTGAAAATCCACTTTTCCCACTTGTGTTGGTGCAGGAAACCACTTTTGCACTTGTATTAGTGTGGAAAAACCACTTTTCGCACTTGTGATAGTGTTGAAAAACCACTTTTCGCACTTGTGTTAGTGTTGAAAGACCACTTTTCGCACTTGTGTTGGTGCAGGAAACCACTTTTGCACTTGTGTTAGTGTTGAAAAACCACTTTTCGCACTTGTGTTAGTGTTGAAAGACCACTTTTCGCACTTGTGTTGGTGCAGGAAACCACTTTTGCACTTGTATTAGTGTGGAAAAAACACTTTTTGCACTTGTGATAGTGTTGAAAAACCACTTTTCGCACTTGTGTTAGTGTTGAAAAACCACCTTTCCCACTTGTGTTGGTGCAGGAAACCACTTTTGCACTTGCATTAGTGTGGAAAAAACACTGTTTGCACTTGTGTTAGTGTTGAAAAACCACTTTTCGCACTTGTGTTAGTGTTGAAACACCACTTTTCGCACTTGTGTTAGTGTTGAAAAACCACTTTTCGCACTTGTGTTGGTGCAGGAAACCACTTTTGCACTTGTATTAGCGTGGAAAAAACACTTTTTGCACTTGTGATAGTGTTGAAAAACCACTTTTCGCACTTCTGTTGGTGCAGGAAACCACTTTTGCACTTGTATTAGTGTGGAAAAAACACTTTTTGCACTTGTGTTAGTGTTGAAAAACCACTTTTCGCACTTGTGTTGGTGCAGGAAACCACTTTTGCACTTGTATTAGTGTGGAAAAAACACTTTTTGCACTTGTGATAGTGTTGAAAAACCACTTTTGCAATTGTATTAGTGTGGAAAAACACTTTTCGCACTTGTGTTAGTGTTGAAAAACCACTTTTCGCACTTGTGTTGGTGCAGGAAACCACTTTTGCACTTGTATGAGTGTGGAAAAAACACTTTTTGCACTTGTGATAGTGTTGAAAAACCACTTTTCGGACTTGTGTTAGTGTTGAAAAACCACTTTTCGCACTTGTGTTGGTGCAGGAAACCACTTTTGCACTTGTATTAGTGTGGAAAAAACACTTTTTGCACTTGTGATAGTGTTGAAAAACCACTTTTCGCACTTGTGTTGGTGCAGGAATCCACTTTTGCACTTGTTTTAGTGTGGTAAAACCACTTTTTGCACTTGTGTTAGTGTTGAAAAACCACTTTTCGCACTTGTGTTAGTGTTGAAAAACCATGTTTCGCACTTGTGTTGGTGCAGGAAACCACTTTTGCACTTGTATTAGTGTGGAAAAAACACTTTTTGCACTTGTGATAGTGTTGAAAAACCACTTTTTGCACTTGTGTTAGTGTTGAAAAACCACTTTTTGCCCTTGTGTTGGTGCAGGAAACCACTTTTGCACTTGTATTAGTGTGGAAAAAACACTTTTTGCACTTGTGATAGTGTTGAAAAACCACTTTTCGCACTTGTGTTAGTGTTGAAAAACCACTTTTCGCACTTGTGTTGGTGCAGGAAACCACTTTTGCACTTGTATTAGTGTGGAAAAAACACTTTTTGCACTTGTGATAGTGTTGAAAAACCACTTTTGCACTTGTATTAGTGTGGAAAAACACTTTTCGCACTTGTGTTAGTGTTGAAAAACCACTTTTCGCACTTGTGTTGGTGCAGGAAACCACTTTTGCACTTGTATGAGTGTGGAAAAAACACTTTTTGCACTTGTGATAGTGTTGAAAAACCACTTTACACACTTGTGTTAGTGTTGAAAAACCACTTTTCGCACTTGTGTTGGTGCAGGAAACCACTTTTGCACTTGTATTAGTGTGGAAAAACACTTTTTGCACTTGTTGATAGTGTTGAAAAACCACTTTTTGCACTTGTATTGGTGTTGTAAAACCACTTTTCGCACTTGTGTTAGTGTTGAAAAACCATTTTTCGTACTTGTGTTAGTGATGAAAAACCACTTTTCGCACTTGTGTTAGTGTTGAAAAACCACTTTTCGCACTTGTGTTTGCAGGAAACCACTTTTGCACTTGTATTAGTGTGGAAAAACCACTTTTCGCACTTGTGTTAGTGTTGAAAAACCACTTTTCGCACTTGTGTTAGTGTTGAAAAACCACTTTTCGCACTTGTGTTGGTGCAGGAAACCACTTTTGCACTTGTATTAGTGTGGGAAAAACCACTTTTCGCACTTGTGATAGTGTTGAAAAACTACTTTCGCACTTGTGTTGGTGCAGGAAACCACTTTTGCACTTGTATTCGTGTGGAAAAACCACTTTTCGCACTTGTGTTAGTGTTGAAAAACCACTTTTCGCACTTGTGTTGGTGCAGGAAACCACTTTTGCACTTGTATTAGTGTGGAAAAAACACTTTTCGCACTTGTGTTGGTGCAGGAAACCACTTTTGCACTTGTATTAGTGTGGAAAAACCACTTTTCGCACTTGTGATAGTGTTGAAAAACCACTTTTCGCACTTGTGATAGTGTTGAAAAACCACTTTTCGCACTTGTGTTGGTGCAGGAATCCACTTTTGCACTTGTTTTAGTGTGGTAAAACCACTTTTTGCACTTGTGTTAGTGTTGAAAAACCACTTTTCGCACTTGTGTTGGTGCAGGAAACCACTTTTGCACTTGTATTAGTGTGGAAAAAACACTTTTTGCACTTGTGATAGTGTTGAAAAACCACTTTTTGCACTTGTGTTAGTGTTGAAAAACCACTTTTTGCCCTTGTGTTGGTGCAGGAAACCACTTTTGCACTTGTATTAGTGTGGAAAAAACACTTTTTGCACTTGTGATAGTGTTGAAAAACCACTTTTCGCACTTGTGTTAGTGTTGAAAAACCACTTTTCGCACTTGTGTTGGTGCAGGAAACCACTTTTGCACTTGTATTAGTGTGGAAAAAACACTTTTTGCACTTGTGATAGTGTTGAAAAACCACTTTTGCACTTGTATTAGTGTGGAAAAACACTTTTCGCACTTGTGTTAGTGTTGAAAAACCACTTTTCGCACTTGTGTTGGTGCAGGAAACCACTTTTGCACTTGTATGAGTGTGGAAAAAACACTTTTTGCACTTGTGATAGTGTTGAAAAACCACTTTTCACACTTGTATTAGTGTTGAAAAACCACTTTTCGCACTTGTGTTGGTGCAGGAAACCACTTTTGCACTTGTATTAGTGTGGAAAAAACACTTTTTGCACTTGTGATAGTGTTGAAAAACCACTTTTTGCACTTGTATTGGTGTTGTAAAACCACTTTTCGCACTTGTGTTAGTGTTGAAAAACCATTTTTCGTACTTGTGTTAGTGATGAAAAACCACTTTTCGCACTTGTGTTAGTGTTGAAAAACCACTTTTCGCACTTGTGTTTGCAGGAAACCACTTTTGCACTTGTATTAGTGTGGAAAAACCACTTTTCGCACTTGTGTTAGTGTTGAAAAACCACTTTTCGCACTTGTGTTAGTGTTGAAAAACCACTTTTCGCACTTGTGTTGGTGCAGGAAACCACTTTTGCACTTGTATTAGTGTGGGAAAAACCACTTTTCGCACTTGTGATAGTGTTGAAAAACTACTTTTCGCACTTGTGTTGGTGCAGGAAACCACTTTTGCACTTGTATTAGTGTGGAAAAACCACTTTTCGCACTTGTGTTAGTGTTGAAAAACCACTTTTCGCACTTGTGTTGGTGCAGGAAACCACTTTTGCACTTGTATTAGTGTGGAAAAAACACTTTTCGCACTTGTGTTGGTGCAGGAAACCACTTTTGCACTTGTATTAGTGTGGAAAAAACACTTTTTGCACTTGTGATAGTGTTGAAAAACCACTTTTCGCACTTGTGTTGGTGGATGAAACCACTTTTGCACTTGTATTAGTGTGGAAAAACCACTTTTCGCACTTGTGATAGTGTTGAAAAACCACTTTTCGCACTTGTGTTAGTGTTGAAAATCCACTTTTCCCATTTGTGTTGGTGCAGGAAACCAATTTTGCACTTGTATTAGTGTGGAAAAACACTTTTTGCACTTGTGATGGTGTTGAAAAAACACTTTTTGCACTTGTGATAGTGTTGAAAAAACACTTTTTGCACTTGTGTTAGTGTTGAAAAACCACTTTTCGCACTTGTGTTGGTGCAGGAAACCACTTTTCGCACTTGTGATAGTGTTGAAAAACCACTTTTCGCACTTGTGTTAGTGTTGAAAAACCACTTTTCGCACTTGTGTTGGTGCAGGAAACCACTTTTGCACTTGTATTAGTGTGGAAAAAACACTTTTTGCACTTGTGATATTGTTGAAAAACCACTTTTCGCACTTGTGTTAGTGTTGAAAAACCACTTGTCGCACTTATGTTAGTGTTGAAAAACCACTTGTCGCACTTGTTGGTGCAGGAAACCACTTTTGCACTTGTATTAGTGTGGAAAAACCACTTTTGGCACTTGTGTTAGTGTTGAAAAACCACTTTTCGCACTTGTGTTGGTGCAGGAAACCACTTTTGCACTTGTATTAGTGTGGAAAAACCACTTTTCGCACTAGTGTTAGTGTTGAAAAACCACTTTTCGCACTTGTGTGTTGATGCAGGAAACCACTTTTGCACTTGTATTAGTGTGGAAAAAACACTTTTTGCACTTGTAATAGTGTTGAAAAACCACTTTTCGCACTTGTGTTAGTGTTGAAAAACCACTTTTCGCACTTGTGTTTGCAGGAAACCACTTTTGCACTTGTATTAGTGTGGAAAAACCACTTTTCGCACTTGTGTTAGTGTTGAAAAACCACTTTTCGCACTTGTGTTAGTGTTGAAAAACCACTTTTCGCACTTGTGTTGGTGCAGGAAACCACTTTTGCACTTGTATTAGTGTAGGAAAAACCACTTTTCGCACTTGTGATAGTGTTGAAAAACTACTTTTCGCACTTGTGTTGGTGCAGGAAACCACTTTTGCACTTGTATTAGTGTGGAAAAACCACTTTTCGCACTTGTTAGTGTTGAAAAACCACTTTTCGCACTTGTGTTGGTGCAGGAAACCACTTTTGCACTTGTATTAGTGTGGAAAAAACACTTTTCGCACTTGTGTTGGTGCAGTAAACCACTTTTGCACTTGTATTAGTGTGGAAAAAACACTTTTTGCACTTGTGATAGTGTTGAAAAACCACTTTTCGCACTTGTGTTGGTGGATGAAACCACTTTTGCACTTGTATTAGTGTGGAAAAACCACTTTTCGCACTTGTGTTAGTGTTGAAAAACCACTTTTCGCACTTGTGTTGATCCAGGAAACCACTTTTGCACTTGTATTAGTGTGGAAAAACCACTTTTCGCACTTGTGTTGGTGCAGGAAACCATTTTTGCACTTGTGTTAGTGTGGAAAAACCACTTTTCGCACTTGTGTTAGTGTTGAAAAACCACTTTTCGCACTTGTGTTAGTGTTGAAAAACCACTTTTCGCACTTGTGTTGGTGCAGGAAACCACTTTTGCACTTGTATTAGTGTGGAAAAAACACTTTTTGCACTTGTGATAGTGTTGAAAAACCACTTTTGCACTTGTATTAGTGTGGAAAAACCACTTTTCGCACTTGTGTTGGTGCAGGAAACCATTTTTGCACTTGTGTTAGTGTGGAAAAACCACTTTTCGCACTTGTGTTAGTGTTGAAAAACCACTTTTCGCACTTGTGTTAGTGTTGAAAAACCACTTTTCGCACTTGTGTTGGTGCAGGAAACCACTTTTGCACTTGTATTAGTGTGGAAAAAACACTTTTTGCACTTGTGATAGTGTTGAAAAACCACTTTTCGCACTTGTGTTGGTGGATGAAACCACTTTTGCACTTGTATTAGTGTGGAAAAACCACTTTTCGCACTTGTGATAGTGTTGAAAAACCACTTTTCGCACTTGTGTTAGTGTTGAAAATCCACTTTTCCCATTTGTGTTGGTGCAGGAAACCAATTTTGCACTTGTATTAGTGTGGAAAAACACTTTTTGCACTTGTGATAGTGTTGAAAAAACACTTTTTGCACTTGTGATAGTGTTGAAAAAACACTTTTTGCACTTGTGTTAGTGTTGAAAAACCACTTTTCGCACTTGTGTTGGTGCAGGAAACCACTTTTCGCACTTGTGATAGTGTTGAAAAACCACTTTTCGCACTTGTGTTAGTGTTGAAAAACCACTTTTCGCACTTGTGTTGGTGCAGGAAACCACTTTTGCACTTGTATTAGTGTGGAAAAAACACTTTTTGCACTTGTGATATTGTTGAAAAACCACTTTTCGCACTTGTGTTAGTGTTGAAAAACCACTTGTCGCACTTGTGTTAGTGTTGAAAAACCACTTGTCGCACTTGTTGGTGCAGGAAACCACTTTTGCACTTGTATTAGTGTGGAAATACCACTTTTGGCACTTGTGTTAGTGTTGAAAAACCACTTTAAGCACTTGTGTTGGTGCAGGAAACCACTTTTGCACTTGTATTAGTGTGGAAAAACCACTTTTCGCACTAGTGTTATTGTTGAAAAACCACTTTTCGCACTTGTGTTGATGCAGGAAACCACTTTTGCACTTGTATTAGTGTGGAAAAAACACTTTTTGCACTTGTAATAGTGTTGAAAAACCACTTTTCGCACTTGTGTTAGTGTTGAAAAACCACTTTTCGCACTTGTGTTTGCAGGAAACCACTTTTGCACTTGGATTAGTGTGGAAAAACCACTTTTCGCACTTGTGTTAGTGTTGAAAAACCACTTTTCGCACTTGTGTTAGTGTTGAAAAACCACTTTTCGCACTTGTGTTGGTGCAGGAAACCACTTTTGCACTTGTATTAGTGTAGGAAAAACCACTTTTCGCACTTGTGATAGTGTTGAAAAACTACTTTTCGCACTTGTGTTGGTGCAGGAAACCACTTTTGCACTTGTATTAGTGTGGAAAAACCACTTTTCGCACTTGTTAGTGTTGAAAAACCACTTTTCGCACTTGTGTTAGTGTTGAAAAACCACTTTTCGCACTTGTGTTGGTGCAGGAAACCACTTTTGCACTTGTATTAGTGTGGAAAAAACACTTTTCGCACTTGTGTTGGTGCAGTAAACCACTTTTGCACTTGTATTAGTGTGGAAAAAACACTTTTTGCACTTGTGATAGTGTTGAAAAACCACTTTTCGCACTTGTGTTGGTGGATGAAACCACTTTTGCACTTGTATTAGTGTGGAAAAACCACTTTTCGCACTTGTGATAGTGTTGAAAAACCACTTTTCGCACTTGTGTTAGTGTTGAAAATCCACTTTTCCCATTTGTGTTGGTGCAGGAAACCACTTTTGCACTTGTATTAGTGTGGAAAAACACTTTTTGCACTTGTGATAGTGTTGAAAAAACACTTTTTGCACTTGTGATAGTGTTGAAAAAACACTTTTTGCACTTGTGTTAGTGTTGAAAAACCACTTTTCGCACTTGTGTTGGTGCAGGAAACCACTTTTCGCACTTGTGATAGTGTTGAAAAACCACTTTTCGCACTTGTGTTAGTGTTGAAAAACCACTTTTCGCACTTGTGTTGGTGCAGGAAACCACTTTTGCACTTGTATTAGTGTGGAAAAAACACTTTTTGCACTTGTGATATTGTTGAAAAACCACTTTTCGCACTTGTGTTAGTGTTGAAAAAACCACTTGTCGCACTTGTGTTAGTATTGAAAAACCACTTGTCGCACTTGTTGGTGCAGGAAACCACTTTTGCACTTGTATTAGTGTGGAAAAACCACTTTTGGCACTTGTGTTAGTGTTGAAAAACCACTTTTCGCACTTGTGTTGGTGCAGGAAACCACTTTTGCACTTGTATTAGTGTGGAAAAACCACTTTTCGCACTTGTGTTAGTGTTGAAAAACCACTTTTCGCACTTGTGTTGATCCAGGAAACCACTTTTGCACTTGTATTAGTGTGGAAAAACCACTTTTCGCACTTGTGTTGGTGCAGGAAACCATTTTTGCACTTGTGTTAGTGTGGAAAAACCACTTTTCGCACTTGTGTTAGTGTTGAAAAACCACTTTTCGCACTTGTGTTAGTGTTGAAAAACCACTTTTCGCACTTGTGTTGGTGCAGGAAACCACTTTTGCACTTATATTAGTGTGGAAAAAACACTTTTTGCACTTGTGATAGTGTTGAAAAACCACTTTTCGCACTTGTGTTAGTGTTGAAAAACCACTTTTCGCACTTGTGTTGGTGCAGGAAACCACTTTTGCACTTGTATTGGTGTTGTAAAACCACTTTTCGCACTTGTGTTAGTGTTGAAAAACCATTTTTCGTACTTGTGTTAGTGTTGAAAAACCACTTTTTGCACTTGTGTTAGTGTTGAAAAACCACTTCGCACTTGTGTTGGTGCAGGAAACCACTTTTGCACTTGTATTCGTGTGGAAAAAACACTTTTCGCACTTGTGATGGTGTTGAAAAACCACTTTTCGCACTTGTGTTAGTGTTGAAAAACCACTTTTCGCACTTGTGTTGGTGCAGGAAACCACTTTTGCACTTGTATTCGTGTGGAAAAAACACTTTTTGCACTTGTGATAATGTTGAAAAAATACTTTTTGCACTTGTGATAGTGTTGAAAAACCACTTTTCGCACTTGTGTTGGTGCAGGAAACCACTTTTGCACTTGTATTCGTGTGGAAAAAACACTTTTTGCACTTGTGATAATGTTGAAAAAATACTTTTTGCACTTGTGATAGTGTTGAAAAACCACTTTTCGCACTTGTGTTGGTGCAGGAAACCACTTTTGCACTTGTATTAGTGTGGAAAAACACTTTTTGCACTTGTGATAGTGTTGAAAAACCACTTTTCGCACTTGTGTTAGTGTTGAAAAACCACTTTTCCCACTTGTGTTGGTGCAGGAAACCACTTTTGCACTTGTATTAGTGTGAAAAAAACACTTGTTGCACTTGTGATAGTGTTGAAAAAACACTTTTTGCACTTGTGTTAGTGTTGAAAAACCACTTTTCGCACTTGTGTTAGTGTTGAAAAACCACTTTTCGCACTTGTGTTGGTGCAGGAAACCACTGTTGCACTTGTATTAGTGTGGAAAAACCACTTTTCGCACTTGTGTTAGTGTTGAAAAACTACTTTTCGCACTTGTGATAGTGTTGAAAAACCACTTTTCGCACTTGTGATAGTGTTGAAAAACAACTTTTCGCACTTGTGTTAGTGTTGAAAAACCACTTTTCGCACTTGTGTTGGTGCAGGAAACCACTTTTGCACTTGTATTAGTGTGGAAAAAACACTTTTTGCACTTGTGATAGTGTTGAAAAACCACTTTTGCACTTGTATTCGTGTGGAAAAAACACTTTCTGCACTTGTGATAGTGTTGAAAAACCACTTTTCGCACTTTTGATAGTGTTGAAAAACCACTTTTCGCACTTGTTTTAGTGTTGAAAAACCACTTTTCGCACTTGTGTTCGTGCAGGAAACCACTTTTGCACTTGTATTAGTGTGGAAAAAACACTTTTTGCACTTGTGATAGTGTTGAAAAACCACTTTTCGCACTTGTGTTAGTGTTGAAAAACCACTTTTCGCACTTGTGTTGGTGCAGGAAACCACTTTTGCACTTGTATTAGTGTGGAAAAAACACTTTTTGCACTTGTGATAGTGTTGAAAAACCACTTTTGCACTTGTATGAGTGTGGAAAAAACACTTTTTGCACTTGTGATAGTGTTGAAAAACCACTTTTCGCACTTGTGTTAGTGTTGAAAAACCACTTTTCCCACTTGTGTTGGTGCAGGAAACCACTTTTGCACTTGTATTAGTGTGGAAAAAACACTTTTTGCACATGTGATAGTTGAAAAAACACTTTTTGCACTTGTGATAGTGTTGAAAAACCACTTTTCGCACTTGTGTTAGTGTTGAAAAACCACTTTTCCCACTTGTGTTGGTGCAGGAAACCACTTTTGCACTTGTATTAGTGTGGAAAAAACACTTTTTGCACTTGTGATAGTGCTGAAAAACCACTTTTCGCACTTGTGATAGTGTTGAAAAAACACTTTTTGCACTTGTGATAGTGTTGAAAAACCACTTTTCGCACTTGTGTTAGTGTTGAAAATCCACTTTTCCCACTTGTGTTGGTGCAGGAAACCACTTTTGCACTTGTATTAGTGTGGAAAAACCACTTTTCGCACTTGTGATAGTGTTGAAAAACCACTTTTCGCACTTGTGTTAGTGTTGAAAGACCACTTTTCGCACTTGTGTTGGTGCAGGAAACCACTTTTGCACTTGTATTACTGTGGAAAAAACACTTTTTGCACTTGTGATAGTGTTGAAAAACCACTTTTCGCACTTGTGTTAGTGTTGAAAAACCACCTTTCGCACTTGTGTTGGTGCAGGAAACCACTTTTGCACTTGTATTAGTGTTGAAAAACCACTTTTCGCACTTGTTGGTGCAGGAAACCACTTTTGCACTTGTATTAGTGTGGAAAAAACACTGTTTGCACTTGTGTTAGTGTTGAAAAACCACTTTTCGCACTTGTGTTAGTGTTGAAAAACCACTTTTCCCACTTGTGTTGGTGCAGGAAACCACTTTTGCACTTGTGATAGTGTTGAAAAACCACTTTTCCCACTTGTGTTAGTGTTGAAAAACCACTTTTCCCACTTGTATTGGTGCAGGAAACCACTTTTGCACTTGTGATAGTGTTGAAAAACCACTTTTCGCACTTGTGTTAGTGTTGAAAATCCACTTTTCCCACTTGTGTTGGTGCAGGAAACCACTTTTGCACTTGTATTAGTGTGGAAAAACCACTTTTCGCACTTGTGTTGGTGCAGGAAACCATTTTTGCACTTGTGTTAGTGTGGAAAAACCACTTTTCGCACTTGTGTTAGTGTTGAAAAACCACTTTTCGCACTTGTGTTAGTGTTGAAAAACCACTTTTCGCACTTGTGTTGGTGCAGGAAACCACTTTTGCACTTGTATTAGTGTGGAAAAAACACTTTTCGCACTTGTGTTAGTGTTGAAAAACCACTTTTCGCACTTGTGTTAGTGTTGAAAAACCACTTTTCGCACCTGTGTTGGTGCAGGAAACCACTTTTGCACTTGTATTAGTGTGGAAAAAACACTTTTCGCACTTGTGTTAGTGTTGAAAAACCACTTTTCGCACTTGTGTTAGTGTTGAAAAACCACTTTTCGCACTTGTGTTGGTGCAGGAAACCACTTTTGCACTTGTATTAGTGTGGAAAAAACACTTTTCGCACTTGTGTTAGTGTTGAAAAACCACTTTTCGCACTTGTGTTGGTGCAGGAAACCACTTTTGCACTTGTATTAGTGTGGAAAAAACACTGTTTGCACTTGTGATAGTGTTGAAAAACCACTTTTCGCACTTGTGTTGGTGCAGGAAACCACTTTTGCACTTGTATTAGTGTGGAAAAACCACTTTTTGCACTTGTTATAGTGTTGAAAAACCACTTTTCGCACTTGTGTTGGTGCAGGAAACCACTTTTGCACTTGTATTAGTGTGGAAAAAACACTTTTTGCACTTGTGATAGTGTTGAAAAACCACTTTTCGCACTTGTGTTAGTGTTGAAAAACCACTTTTCGCACCTGTGTTGGTGCAGGAAACCACTTTTGCACTTGTATTAGTGTGGAAAAACCACTTTTCGCACTTGTGATAGTGTTGAAAAACCACTTTTCGCACTTGTGTTAGTGTTGAAAACCCACTTTTCGCACTTGTGTTAGTGTTGAAAATCCACTTTTCCCATTTGTGTTGGTGCAGGAAACCACTTTTGCACTTGTATTAGTGTGGAAAAACCACTTTTCGCACTTGTGTTAGTGTTGAAAAACCACTTTTCGCACTTGTGTTAGTGTTGAAAAACCACTTTTTGCACTTGTGTTGGTGCAGGAAACCACTTTTGCACTTATATTAGTGTGGAAAAAACACTTTTTGCACTTGTGATAGTGTTGAAAAACCACTTTTCGCACTTGTGTTAGTGTTGAAAAACCACTTTTCGCACTTGTGTTGGTGCAGGAAACCACTTTTGCACTTGTATTGGTGTTGTAAAACCACTTTTCGCACTTGTGTTAGTGTTGAAAAACCATTTTTCGTACTTGTGTTAGTGTTGAAAAACCACTTTTTGCACTTGTGTTAGTGTTGAAAAACCACTTCGCACTTGTGTTGGTGCAGGAAACCACTTTTGCACTTGTATTCGTGTGGAAAAAACACTTTTCGCACTTGTGATGGTGTTGAAAAACCACTTTTCGCACTTGTGTTAGTGTTGAAAAACCACTTTTCGCACTTGTGTTGGTGCAGGAAACCACTTTTGCACTTGTATTCGTGTGGAAAAAACACTTTTTGCACTTGTGATAATGTTGAAAAAATACTTTTTGCACTTGTGATAGTGTTGAAAAACCACTTTTCGCACTTGTGTTGGTGCAGGAAACCACTTTTGCACTTGTATTCGTGTGGAAAAAACACTTTTTGCACTTGTGATAATGTTGAAAAAATACTTTTTGCACTTGTGATAGTGTTGAAAAACCACTTTTCGCACTTGTGTTGGTGCAGGAAACCACTTTTGCACTTGTATTAGTGTGGAAAAACACTTTTTGCACTTGTGATAGTGTTGAAAAACCACTTTTCGCACTTGTGTTAGTGTTGAAAAACCACTTTTCCCACTTGTGTTGGTGCAGGAAACCACTTTTGCACTTGTATTAGTGTGAAAAAAACACTTCTTGCACTTGTGATAGTGTTGAAAAAACACTTTTTGCACTTGTGTTAGTGTTGAAAAACCACTTTTCGCACTTGTGTTAGTGTTGAAAAACCACTTTTCGCACTTGTGTTGGTGCAGGAAACCACTGTTGCACTTGTATTCGTGTGGAAAAACCACTTTTCGCACTTGTGTTAGTGTTGAAAAACTACTTTTCGCACTTGTGATAGTGTTGAAAAACCACTTTTCGCACTTGTGATAGTGTTGAAAAACAACTTTTCGCACTTGTGTTAGTGTTGAAAAACCACTTTTCGCACTTGTGTTGGTGCAGGAAACCACTTTTGCACTTGTATTAGTGTGGAAAAAACACTTTTTGCACTTGTGATAGTGTTGAAAAACCACTTTTGCACTTGTATTCGTGTGGAAAAAACACTTTCTGCACTTGTGATAGTGTTGAAAAACCACTTTTCGCACTTTTGATAGTGTTGAAAAACCACTTTTCGCACTTGTTTTAGTGTTGAAAAACCACTTTTCGCACTTGTGTTGGTGCAGGAAACCACTTTTGCACTTGTATTAGTGTGGAAAAAACACTTTTTGCACTTGTGATAGTGTTGAAAAACCACTTTTCGCACTTGTGTTGGTGTTGAAAAACCACTTTTCGCACTTGTGTTGGTGCAGGAAACCACTTTTGCACTTGTATTAGTGTGGAAAAAACACTTTTTGCACTTGTGATAGTGTTGAAAAACCACTTTTGCACTTGTATGAGTGTGGAAAAAACACTTTTTGCACTTGTGATAGTGTTGAAAAAACCACTTTTCGCACTTGTGTTAGTGTTGAAAAACCACTTTTCCCACTTGTGTTGGTGCAGGAAACCACTTTTGCACTTGTATTAGTGTGGAAAAAACACTTTTTGCACATGTGATAGTTGAAAAAACACTTTTTGCACTTGTGATAGTGTTGAAAAACCACTTTTCGCACTTGTGTTAGTGTTGAAAAACCACTTTTCCCACTTGTGTTGGTGCAGGAAACCACTTTTGCACTTGTATTAGTGTGGAAAAAACACTTTTTGCACTTGTGATAGTGCTGAAAAACCACTTTTCGCACTTGTGATAGTGTTGAAAAAACACTTTTTGCACTTGTGATAGTGTTGAAAAACCACTTTTCGCACTTGTGTTAGTGTTGAAAATCCACTTTTCCCACTTGTGTTGGTGCAGGAAACCACTTTTGCACTTGTATTAGTGTGGAAAAACCACTTTTCGCACTTGTGATAGTGTTGAAAAACCACTTTTCGCACTTGTGTTAGTGTTGAAAGACCACTTTTCGCACTTGTGTTGGTGCAGGAAACCACTTTTGCACTTGTATTAGTGTGGAAAAACCACTTTTCGCACTTGTGATAGTGTTGAAAAACCACTTTTCGCACTTGTGTTAGTGTTGAAAATCCACTTTTCCCACTTGTGTTGGTGCAGGAAACCACTTTTGCACTTGTATTAGTGTGGAAAAAACACTGTTTGCACTTGTGTTAGTGTTGAAAAACCACTTTTCGCACTTGTGTTAGTGTTGAAAAACCACTTTTCCCACTTGTGTTGGTGCAGGAAACCACTTTTGCACTTGTGTTAGTGTTGAAAAACCACTTTTCCCACTTGTGTTAGTGTTGAAAAACCACTTTTCCCACTTGTGTTGGTGCAGGAAACCACTTTTGCACTTGTGATAGTGTTGAAAAACCACTTTTCGCACTTGTGTTAGTGTTGAAAATCCACTTTTCCCACTTGTGTTGGTGCAGGAAACCACTTTTGCACTTGTATTAGTGTGGAAAAACCACTTTTCGCACTTGTGTTAGTGTTGAAAAACTAATTTTCGCACTTGTGATAGTGTTGAAAAACCACTTTTCGCACTTGTGATAGTGTTGAAAAACCACTTTTCGCACTTGTGTTAGTGTTGAAAACCCACTTTTTGCACTTGTGATAGTGTTGAAAAATCACTTTTCGCACTTGTGTTGGTGCAGGAAACCACTTTTGCACTTGTATTAGTGTGGAAAAAACACTTTTTGCACTTGTGATAGTGTTGAAAAACCACTTTTGCACTTGTATTAGTGTGGAAAAACACTTTTTGCACTTGTGATAGTGTTGAAAAAACACTTTTTGCAGTTGTGATAGTGTTGAAAAAACACTTTTTGCACTTGTGTTAGTGTTGAAAAATCACTTTTCGCACTTGTGTTGGTGCAGGAAACCACTTTTCGCACTTGTGATAGTGTTGAAAAACCACTTTTCGCACTTGTGTTAGTGTTGAAAAACCACTTTTCGCACTTGTGTTGGTGCAGGAAACCACTTTTGCACTTGTATTAGTGTGGAAAAACCACTTTTGCACTTGTGTTAGTGTTGAAAAACCACTTTTCGCACTTGTGTTGGTGCAGGAAACCACTTTTGCACTTGTATTAGTGTGGAAAAACACTTTTTGCACTTGTGATAGTGTTGAAAAACCACTTTTCGCACTTGTGTTGGTGTCGAAAAAACACTTTTCGCACTTGTGTTGGTGCAGGAAACCACTTTTGCACTTGTATTAGTGTAGTAAAACCACTTTTCGCCCTTGTGTTAGTGTTGAAAAACCACTTTTCGCACTTGTGTTAGTGTTGAAAAACCACTTTTCGCACTTGTGTTGGTGCAGGAAACCACTTTTGCACTTGTACTAGTGTGGAAAAAAACACTTTTTGCACTTGTGATAGTGTTGAAAAACCACTTTTCGCACTTGTGTTAGTGTTGAAAAACCACTTTTCGCACTTGTGTTGGTGCAGGAAACCACTTTTGCACTTGTATTAGTGTGGAAAAACCACTTTTCGCACTTGTGTTGGTGCAGGAAACCACTTTTGCACTTGTATTAGTGTGGAAAAACACTTTTTGCACTTGTGATAGTGTTGAAAAACCACTTTTCGCACTTGTGTTAGTGTTGAAAAACCACTTTTTGCACTTGTGTTGGTGCAGGAAACCACTTTTGCACTTGTATTAGTGTGGAAAAACCACTTTTCGCACTTGTGTTAGTGTTGAAAAACCACTTTTCGCACTTGTGTTAGTGTTGAAAAACCACTTTTTGCACTTGTGTTGGTGCAGGAAACCACTTTTGCACTTATATTAGTGTGGAAAAACACTTTTTGCACTTGTGATAGTGTTGAAAAACCACTTTTCGCACTTGTGTTAGTGTTGAAAAAACCACTTCGCACTTGTGTTGGTGCAGGAAACCACTTTTGCACTTGTATTAGTGTGGAAAAACCACTTTTCGCACTTGTGATGGTGTTGAAAAACCACTTTTCGCACTTGTGTTAGTGTTGAAAAACCACTTTTCGCACTTGTGTTGGTGCAGGAAACCACTTTTGCACTTGTATTCGTGTGGAAAAAACACTTTTTGCACTTGTGATAATGTTGAAAAAATACTTTTTGCACTTGTGATAGTGTTGAAAAACCACTTTTCGCACTTGTGTTGGTGCAGGAAACACTTTTGCACTTGTATTCGTGTGGAAAAAACACTTTTTGCACTTGTGATAATGTTGAAAAAATACTTTTTGCACTTGTGATCGTGTTGAAAAACCACTTTTCGCACTTGTGTTGGTGAAGGAAACCACTTTTCGCACTTGTGTTAGTGTTGAAAAACCACTTTTCGCACTTGTGTTGGTGCAGGAAACCACTTTTGCACTTGTATTAGTGTGGAAAAAACACTTTTTGCACTTGTGATAGTGTTGAAAAACCACTTTTCGCACTTGTGTTAGTGTTGAAAAACCACTTTTCGCACTTGTGTTAGTGTTGAAAAACCACTTTTCCCACTTGTGTTGGTGCAGGAAACCACTTTTGCACTTGTATTAGTGTGGAAAAAACACTTTTTGCACTTGTGATATTGTTGAAAAACCACTTTTCGCAATTGTGTTAGTGTTGAAAAACCACTTTTTGCACTTGTGTTGGTGCAGGAAACCACTTTTGCACTTGTATTAGTGTGGAAAAACCACTTTTCGCACTTGTGATAGTGTTGAAAAACCACTTTTCGCACTTGTGTTAGTGTTGAAAAACCACTTTTCGCACTTGTGTTAGTGTTGAAAAACCACTTTTCGCACTTGTGTTGGTGCAGGAAACCACTTTTGCACTTGTACTCGTGTGGAAAAAAACACTTTTTGCACTTGTGATAGTGTTGAAAAACCACTTTTCGCACTTGTGTTAGTGTTGAAAAACCACTTTTCGCACTTGTGTTGGTGCAGGAAACCACTTTTGCACTTGTATTAGTGTGGAAAAGCCACTTTTCGCACTTGTGTTGGTGCAGGAAACCACTTTTGCACTTGTATTAGTGTGGAAAAAACACTTTTTGCACTTGTGATAGTGTTTAAAAACCACTTTTCGCACTTGTGTTAGTGTTGAAAAACCACTTTTCGCACTTGTGTTGGTGCAGGAAACCACTTTTGCACTTGTATTAGTGTGGTAAAACCACTTTTCGCACTTGTTTTAGTGTTGAAAAACCACTTTTCGCACTAGTGATAGTGTTGAAAAACCACTTTTCGCACTTGTGATAGTGTTGAAAAACCAGTTTTCGCACTTGTGTTAGTGTTGAAAAACCACTTTTCGCACTTGTGTTGGTGCAGGAAACCACTTTTGCACTTGTATTAGTGTGGAAAAACACTGTTTGCACTTGTGTTAGTGTTGAAAAACCACTTTTCGCAGTTGTGTTAGTGTTGAAAAACCACTTTTCGCACTTGTGTAGTGTTGAAAAACCACTTTTCGCCCTTGTGTTGGTGCAGGAAACCACTTTTGCACTTGTATTAGTGTGTATAAAACACTTTTTGCACTTGTGATAGTGTTGAAAAAAGACTTTTTGCACTTGTGATAGTGTTGAAAAACCACTTTTCGCACTTGTGTTGGTGAAGGAAACCACTTTTCGCACTTGTGTTAGTGTTGAAAAACCACATTTCGCACTTGTGTTGGTGAAGGAAACCCCTTTTTGCACTTGTGATAATGTTGAAAAACCACTTTTCGCACTTGTGTTAGTGTTGAAAAACCACTTTTCGCACTTGTGTTGGTGAAGGAAAACACTTTTCGCACTTGTGTCAGTGTTGAAAATCCACTTTTCCCACTTGTGTTGGTGCAGGAAACCACTTTTGCACTTGTATTAGTGTGGAAAAAACACTTTTTGCACTTGTGATAGTGTTGAAAAACCACTTTTGCACTTGTATTAGTGTGGAAAAACACTTTTTGCACTTGTGATAGTGTTGAAAAAACACTTTTTGCACTTGTGTTAGTGTTGAAAAATCACTTTTCGCACTTGTGTTGGTGCAGGAAACCACTTTTCGCACTTGTGATAGTGTTGAAAAACCACTTTTCGCACTTGTGTTAGTGTTGAAAAACCACTTTTCGCACTTGTGTTGGTGCAGGAAACCACTTTTGCACTTGTATTAGTGTGGAAAAAACACTTTTTGCACTTGTGATATTGTTGAAAAACCACTTTTCGCACTTGTGTTAGTGTTGAAAAACCACTTGTCGCACTTGTTGGTGCAGGAAACCACTTTTGCACTTGTATTAGTGTGGAAAAACCACTTTTGGCACTTGTGTTATTGTTGAAAAACCACTTTTCGCACTTGTGTTGGTGCAGGAAACCACTTTTGCACTTGTATTAGTGTGGAAAAACCACTTTTGCACTTGTGTTAGTGTTGAAAAACCACTTTTCGCACTTGTGTTGGTGCAGGAAACCACTTTTGCACTTGTATTAGTGTGGAAAAACACTTTTTGCACTTGTGATAGTGTTGAAAAACCACTTTTCGCACTTGTGTTGGTGTCGAAAAAACACTTTTCGCACTTGTGTTGGTGCAGGAAACCACTTTTGCACTTGTATTAGTGTAGTAAAACCACTTTTCGCCCTTGTGTTAGTGTTGAAAAACCACTTTTCGCACTTGTGTTAGTGTTGAAAAACCACTTTTCGCACTTGTGTTGGTGCAGGAAACCACTTTTGCACTTGTACTAGTGTGGAAAAAAACACTTTTTGCACTTGTGATAGTGTTGAAAAACCACTTTTCGCACTTGTGTTAGTGTTGAAAAACCACTTTTCGCACTTGTGTTGGTGCAGGAAACCACTTTTGCACTTGTATTAGTGTGGAAAAACCACTTTTCGCACTTGTGTTGGTGCAGGAAACCACTTTTGCACTTGTATTAGTGTGGAAAAACACTTTTTGCACTTGTGATAGTGTTGAAAAACCACTTTTCGCACTTGTGTTAGTGTTGAAAAACCACTTTTCGCACCTGTGTTGGTGCAGGAAACCACTTTTGCACTTGTATTAGTGTGGTAAAACCACTTTTCGCACTTGTTTTAGTGTTGAAAAACCACTTTTCGCACTTGTGACAGTGTTGAAAAACCACTTTTCGCACTTGTGTTGGTGCAGGAAACCACTTTTGCACTTGTATTAGTGTGGAAAAAACACTTTTTGCACTTGTGATAGTGTTGAAAAACCACTTTTCGCACTTGTGTTAGTGTTGAAAAACCACTTTTCGCACTTGTGTTGGTGCAGGAAACCACTTTTGCACTTGTATTAGTGTGGAAAAACCACTTTTCGCACTTGTGATAGTGTTGAAAAACCACTTTTCGCACTTGTGTTAGTGTTGAAAACCCACTTTTCGCACTTGTGTTCGTGTTGAAAATCCACTTTTCCCACTTGTGTTGGTGCAGGAAACCACTTTTGCACTTGTATTAGTGTGGAAAAAACACTTTTTGCACTTGTGATAGTGTTCAAAAAACACTTTTTGCACTTGTGTTAGTGTTGAAAAACCACTTTTCGCACTTGTGTTAGTGTTGAAAAACCACTTTTCGCACTTGTGTTGGTGCAGGAAACCACTTTTGCACTTGTATTAGTGTGGAAAAAACACTTTTTGCACTTGTGATAGTGTTGAAAAACCACTTTTCGCACTTGTGTTAGTGTTGAAAAACCACTTTTCGCACTTGTGTTGGTGCAGGAAACCACTTTTGCACTTGTATTAGTGTGGTAAAACCACTTTTCGCCCTTGTGTTAGTGTTGAAAAACCACTTTGCGCACTTGTGTTAGTGTTGAAAAACCACTTTTCGCACTTGTGTTGGTGCAGGAAACCACTTTTGCACTTGTACTAGTGTGGAAAAAACACTTTTTGCACTTGTGATAGTGTTGAAAAACCACTTTTCGCACTTGTGTTAGTGTTGAAAAACCACTTTTCGCACTTGTGTTGGTGCAGGAAACCACTTTTGCACTTGTATTAGTGTGGAAAAACCACTTTTCGCACTTTGTTGGTGCAGGAAACCACTTTTGCACTTGTATTAGTGTGGAAAAAACACTTTTTGCACTTGTGATAGTGTTGAAAAACCACTTTTCACACTTGTGTTGGTGCAGGAAACCACTTTTGCACTTGTATTAGTGTTGAAAAACTACTTTTCGCACTTGTGATAGTGTTGAAAAACCACTTTTCGCACTTGTGTTGGCGCAGGAAACCACTTTTGCACTTGTATTAGTGTGGAAAAAACACTTTTTGCACTTGTGATATTGTTGAAAAACCACTTTTCGCAATTGTGTTAGTGTTGAAAAACCACTTTTCGCACTTGTGTTGGTGCAGGAAACCACTTTTGCACTTGTATTAGTGTGGAAAAACCACTTTTCGCACTTGTGATAGTGTTGAAAAACCACTTTTCGCACTTGTGTTAGTGTTGAAAAACCACTTTTCGCACTTGTGTTAGTGTTGAAAAACCACTTTTCCCACTTGTGTTGGTGCAGGAAACCACTTTTGCACTTGTATTAGTGTGAAAAAAACACTTCTTGCACTTGTGATAGTGTTGAAAAAACACTTTTTGCACTTGTGTTAGTGTTGAAAAACCACTTTTCGCACTTGTGTTAGTGTTGAAAAACCACTTTTCGCACTTGTGTTGGTGCAGGAAACCACTTTTGCACTTGTATTAGTGTGGAAAAACCACTTTTCGCACTTGTGATAGTGTTGAAAAACCACTTTTCGCACTTGTGATAGTGTTGAAAAACCACTTTTTGCACTTGTGTTAGTGTTGAAAAACCACTTTTCGCACTTGTGTTGGTGCAGGAAACCACTTTTGCACTTGTATTAGTGTGGAAAAACACTGTTTGCACTTGTGTTAGTGTTGAAAAACCAGTTTTCGCACTTGTGTTAGTGTTGAAAAACCACTTTTCGCACTTGTGTTGGTGCAGGAAACCACTTTTGCACTTGTATTAGTGTGGAAAAACACTGTTTGCACTTGTGTTAGTGTTGAAAAACCACTTTTCGCACTTGTGTTAGTGTTGAAAAACCACTTTTCGCACTTGTGTAGTGTTGAAAAACCACTTTTCGCCCTTGTGTTGGTGCAGGAAACCACTTTTGCACTTGTATTAGTGTGTATAAAACACTTTTTGCACTTGTGATAGTGTTGAAAAAAGACTTTTTGCACTTGTGATAGTGTTGAAAAACCACTTTTCGCACTTGTGTTGGTGAAGGAAACCACTTTTCGCACTTGTGTTAGTGTTGAAAAACCACATTTCGCACTTGTGTTGGTGAAGCAAACCCCTTTTTGCACTTGTGATAATGTTGAAAAACCACTTTTCGCACTTGTGTTAGTGTTGAAAAACCACTTTTCGCACTTGTGTTGGTGAAGGAAACCACTTTTCGCACTTGTGTTAGTGTTGAAAATCCACTTTTCCCACTTGTGTTGGTGCAGGAAACCACTTTTGCACTTGTATTAGTGTGGAAAAAACACTTTTTGCACTTGTGATAGTGTTGAAAAACCACTTTTGCACTTGTATTAGTGTGGAAAAACACTTTTTGCACTTGTGATAGTGTTGAAAAAACACTTTTTGCAGTTGTGATAGTGTTGAAAAAACACTTTTTGCACTTGTGTTAGTGTTGAAAAATCACTTTTCGCACTTGTGTTGGTGCAGGAAACCACTTTTCGCACTTGTGATAGTGTTGAAAAACCACTTTTCGCACTTGTGTTAGTGTTGAAAAACCACTTTTCGCACTTGTGTTGGTGCAGGAAACCACTTTTGCACTTGTATTAGTGTGGAAAAAACACTTTTTGCACTTGTGATATTGTTGAAAAACCACTTTTCGCACTTGTGTTAGTGTTGAAAAACCACTTGTCGCACTTGTTGGTGCAGGAAACCACTTTTGCACTTGTATTAGTGTGGAAAAACCACTTTTGGCACTTGTGTTAGTGTTGAAAAACCACTTTTCGCACTTGTGTTGGTGCAGGAAACCACTTTTGCACTTGTATTAGTGTGGAAAAACCACTTTTGCACTTGTGTTAGTGTTGAAAAACCACTTTTCGCACTTGTGTTGGTGCAGGAAACCACTTTTGCACTTGTATTAGTGTGGAAAAACACTTTTTGCACTTGTGATAGTGTTGAAAAACCACTTTTCGCACTTGTGTTGGTGTCAAAAAAACACTTTTCGCACTTGTGTTGGTGCAGGAAACCACTTTTGCACTTGTATTAGTGTAGTAAAACCACTTTTCGCCCTTGTGTTAGTATTGAAAAACCACTTTTCGCACTTGTGTTAGTGTTGAAAAACCACTTTTCGCACTTGTGTTGGTGCAGGAAACCACTTTTGCACTTGTACTAGTGTGGAAAAAAACACTTTTTGCACTTGTGATAGTGTTGAAAAACCACTTTTCGCACTTGTGTTAGTGTTGAAAAACCACTTTTCGCACTTGTGTTGGTGCAGGAAACCACTTTTGCACTTGTATTAGTGTGGAAAAACCACTTTTCGCACTTGTGTTGGTGCAGGAAACCACTTTTGCACTTGTATTAGTGTGGAAAAACACTTTTTGCACTTGTGATAGTGTTGAAAAACCACTTTTCGCACTTGTGTTAGTGTTGAAAAACCACTTTTCGCACCTGTGTTGGTGCAGGAAACCACTTTTGCACTTGTATTAGTGTGGTAAAACCACTTTTCGCACTTGTTTTAGTGTTGAAAAACCACTTTTCGCACTTGTGACAGTGTTGAAAAACCACTTTTCGCACTTGTGTTGGTGCAGGAAACCACTTTTGCACTTGTATTAGTGTGGAAAAAACACTTTTTGCACTTGTGATAGTGTTGAAAAACCACTTTTCGCACTTGTGTTAGTGTTGAAAAACCACTTTTCGCACTTGTGTTGGTGCAGGAAACCACTTTTGCACTTGTATTAGTGTGGAAAAACCACTTTTCGCACTTGTGATAGTGTTGAAAAACCACTTTTCGCACTTGTGTTAGTGTTGAAAACCCACTTTTCGCACTTGTGTTAGTGTTGAAAATCCACTTTTCCCACTTGTGTTGGTGCAGGAAACCACTTTTGCACTTGTATTAGTGTGGAAAAAACACTTTTTGCACTTGTGATAGTGTTCAAAAAACACTTTTTGCACTTGTGTTAGTGTTGAAAAACCACTTTTCGCACTTGTGTTAGTGTTGAAAAACCACTTTTCGCACTTGTGTTGGTGCAGGAAACCACTTTTGCACTTGTATTAGTGTGGAAAAAACACTTTTTGCACTTGTGATAGTGTTGAAAAACCACTTTTCGCACTTGTGTTAGTGTTGAAAAACCACTTTTCGCACTTGTGTTGGTGCAGGAAACCACTTTTGCACTTGTATTAGTGTGGTAAAACCACTTTTCGCCCTTGTGTTAGTGTTGAAAAACCACTTTGCGCACTTGTGTTAGTGTTGAAAAACCACTTTTCGCACTTGTGTTGGTGCAGGAAACCACTTTTGCACTTGTACTAGTGTGGAAAAAACACTTTTTGCACTTGTGATAGTGTTGAAAAACCACTTTTCGCACTTGTGTTAGTGTTGAAAAACCACTTTTCGCACTTGTGTTGGTGCAGGAAACCACTTTTGCACTTGTATTAGTGTGGAAAAACCACTTTTCGCACTTTGTTGGTGCAGGAAACCACGTTTGCACTTGTATTAGTGTGGAAAAAACACTTTTTGCACTTGTGATAGTGTTGAAAAACCACTTTTCACACTTGTGTTGGTGCAGGAAACCACTTTTGCACTTGTATTAGTGTTGAAAAACTACTTTTCGCACTTGTGATAGTGTTGAAAAACCACTTTTCGCACTTGTGTTGGCGCAGGAAACCACTTTTGCACTTGTATTAGTGTGGAAAAACACTGTTTGCACTTGTGTTAGTGTTGAAAAACCACTTTTCGCAGTTGTGTTAGTGTTGAAAAACCACTTTTCGCACTTGTGTAGTGTTGAAAAACCACTTTTCGCCCTTGTGTTGGTGCAGGAAACCACTTTTGCACTTGTATTAGTGTGTATAAAACACTTTTCGCACTTGTGATAGTGTTGAAAAAACACTTTTTGCACTTGTGTTAGTGTTGAAAAACCACTTTTCGCACTTGTGTTGGTGCAGAAAACCACTTTTGCACTTGTATTCGTGTGGTAAAACCACTTTTCGTACTTGTGTTAGTGTTGAAAAACCACTTTTCGCACCTGTGTTGGTGCAGGACACCACTTTTGCACTTGTATTAATGTGGAAAAAACACTTTTTGCACTACTGATAGTGTTGAAAAACCACTTTTCGCACTTCTGTTTGTGTTGAAAAACTACTTTTTGCACTTGTATTAGTGTGGTAAAACCACTTTTCGCCCTTGTGTTAGTGTTGAAAAACCACTTTTTGCACTTGTGTTAGTGTTGAAAAACCACTTTTCGCACTTGTGTTGGTGCAGGAAACCACTTTTGCACTTGTATTAGTGTGGAAAAAACACTTTTCGCACTTGTGTTAGTGTTGAAAAACCACTTTTCGCACTTGTGTTAGTGTTGAAAAACCACTTTTCGCACTTGTGTTAGTTTTGAAAAACCACTTTTCGCACTTGTGTTAGTGTAGAAAAACCAGTTTTCGCACTTGTGTTGGTGCAGGAAACCACTTTTGCACTTGTATTAGTGTGGAAAAAACACTTTTCGCACTTGTGTTGGTGCAGGAAACCACTTTTGCACTTGTATTAGTGTGGAAAAAACACTTTTTGCACTTGTGATAGTGTTGAAAAACCACTTTTCGCACTTGTGTTAGTGTCGAAAAAACACTTTTCGCACTTGTGTTGGTGCAGGAAACCACTTTTGCACTTGTATTAGTGTGGTAAAACCACTTTTCGCACTTGTGTTAGTGTTGAAAAACCACTTTTCGCACTTGTGTTAGTGTTGAAAAACCACTTTTCGCCCTTGTGTTGGTGCAGGAAACCACTTTTGCACTTGTATTATTATGGAAAAAACACTTTTTGCACTTTAGATAGTGTTGAAAATCCACTTTTCGCACTTGTGTTAGTATTGAAAAGCCACATTTCCCACTTGTGTTGGTGCAGGAAACCACTTTTGCACTTGTATTAGTTTAGTAAAACCACTTTTCGCCCTTGTGTTAGTGTTGAAAAACCACTTTTCGCACTTATGTTAGTGTTGAAAAACCACTTTTCGCACTTGTGTTGGTGCAGGAAACCACTTTTGCACTTGTACTAGTGTTGAAAAACCACTTTTCGCACTTGTGTTTGTGTTGAAAAACCACTTTTCGCACTTGTGTTGGTGCAGGAAACCACTTTTGCACTTGTATTAGTGTGGTAAAACCACTTTTCGCACTTGTTTTAGTGTTGAAAAACCACTTTTCGCACTTGTGATAGTGTTGAAAAACCACTTTTCGCACTTGTGTTGGTGCAGGAAACCACTTTTGCACTTGTATTAGTGTGGAAAAAACACTTTTTGCACTTGTGATAGTGTTGAAAAACCACTTTTCGCACTTGTGTTAGTGTTGAAAAACCACTTTTCGCACTTGTGTTGGTGCAGGAAACCACTTTTGCACTTGTATTAGTGTGGAAAAACCACTTTTCGCACTTGTGATAGTGTTGAAAAACCACTTTTCGCACTTGTGTTAGTGTTGAAAACCCACTTTTCGCACTTGTGTTAGTGTTGAAAATCCACTTTTCCCACTTGTGTTGGTGCAGGAAACCACTTTTGCACTTGTATTAGTGTGGAAAAAACACTTTTTGCACTTGTGATAGTGTTCAAAAAACACTTTTTGCACTTGTGTTAGTGTTGACAAACCACTTTTCGCACTTGTGTTGGTGCAGGAAACCACTTTTGCATTTGTATTCGTGTGGAAAAACCACTTTTCGCACTTGTGTTAGTGTTGAAAAACCACTTTTCGCACTTGTGTTGGTGCAGGAAACCACTTTTGCACTTGTATTAGTGTGGAAAAAACACTTTTTGCACTTGTGATAGTGTTGAAAAACCACTTTTCGCACTTGTGTTAGTGTTGAAAAACCACTTTTCGCACTTGTGTTGGTGCAGGAAACCACTTTTGCACTTGTATTAGTGTGGTAAAACCACTTTTCGCCCTTGTGTTAGTGTTGAAAAACCACTTTGCGCACTTGTGTTAGTGTTGAAAAACCACTTTTCGCACTTGTGTTAGTGTTGAAAACCCACTTTTCGCACTTGTGTTAGTGTTGAAAAGCCACTTTTCCCACTTGTGTTGGTGCAGGAAACCACTTTTGCACTTGTATTAATGTGGAAAAAACACTTTTTGCACTACTGATAGTGTTGAAAAACCACTTTTCGCACTTGTGTTAGTGTTGAAAAACCACTTTTTGCACTTGTATTAGTGTGGTAAAACCACTTTTCGCCCTTGTGTTAGTGTTGAAAAACCACTTTTCGCACTTGTGTTAGTGTTGAAAAACCACTTTTCGCACTTGTGTTGGTGCAGGAAACCACTTTTGCACTTGTATTAGTGTGGAAAAAACACTTTTTGCACTTGTGATAGTGTTGAAAAACCACTTTTCGCACTTGTGTTAGTGTTGAAAAACCACTTTTCGCACTTGTGTTGGTGCAGGAAACCACTTTTGCACTTGTATTAGTGTGGAAAAAACACTTTTCGCACTTGTGTTAGTGTTGAAAAACCACTTTTCGCACTTGTGTTAGTTTTGAAAAACCACTTTTCGCACTTGTGTTAGTGTTGAAAAACCAGTTTTCGCACTTGTGTTGGTGCAGGAAACCACTTTTGCACTTGTATTAGTGTGGAAAAAACACTTTTCGCACTTGTGTTGGTGCAGGAAACCACTTTTGCACTTGTATTAGTGTGGAAAAAACACTTTTTGCACTTGTGATAGTGTTGAAAAACCACTTTTCGCACTTGTGTTAGTGTCGAAAAAACACTTTTCGCACTTGTGTTGGTGCAGGAAACCACTTTTGCACTTGTATTAGTGTGGTAAAACCACTTTTCGCACTTGTGTTAGTGTTGAAAAACCACTTTTCGCACTTGTGTTAGTGTTGAAAAACCACTTTTCGCCGTTGTGTTGGTGCAGGAAACCACTTTTGCACTTGTATTATTATGGAAAAAACACTTTTTGCACTTTAGATAGTGTTGAAAATCCACTTTTCGCACTTGTGTTAGTGTTGAAAAGCCACATTTCCCACTTGTGTTGGTGCAGGAAACCACTTTTGCACTTGTATTAGTGTAGTAAAACCACTTTTCGCCCTTGTGTTAGTGTTGAAAAACCACTTTTCGCACTTGGGTTAGTGTTGAAAAACCACTTTTCGCACTTGTGTTAGTGTTGAAAACCACTTCTCGCACTTGTGTTGGTGCAGGAAACCACTTTTGCACTTGTACGAGTGTGGAAAAAAACACTTTTTGCACTTGTGATAGTGTTGAAAAACCACTTTTCGCACTTGTGTTAGTGTTGAAAAACCAGTTTTCGCACTTGTGTTGGTGCAGGAAACCACTTTTCGCACTTGTGTTGGTGCAGGAAACCACTTTTGCACTTGTATTAGTGTGATAAAACCACTTTTCGCACTTGTGTTAGTGTTGAAAAACCACTTTTCGCACTTGTGTTAGTGTTAAAAAAACCACTTTTGGCACTTGTGTTGGTGCAGGAAACCACTTTTGCACTTGTATTAGTGTGATAAAACCACTTTTCGCACTTGTTTTAGTGTTGAAAAACCACTTTTCGCACTTGTGTTGGTGCAGGAAACCACTTCTGCACTTGTATTAGTGTGGAAAAACCACTTTTCGCACTTGTGTTAGTGTTGAAAAACCACTTTTCACGCTTGTGTTGGTGCAGGAAACCACTTTTCGCACTTGTGTTGGTGCAGGAAACCACTTTTGCACTTGTATTAGTGTGGAAAAAACACTTTTCGCATTTGTGTTAGTGTTGAAAAACCACTTTTCGCACTTGTGTTGGTGCAGGAAACCACTTTTCGCACTTGTGTTAGTGTGGTAAAACCACTTTTCGCACTTGTTTTAGTGTTGAAAAACCACTTTTCGCACTTGTGTTGGTGCAGGAAACCACTTTTGCACTTGTATTAGTGTGGAAAAAACACTTTTTGCACTTGTGATAGTGTTGAAAAACCACTTTTCGCACTTGTGTTAGTGTTGAAAAACCACTTTTCGCACTTGTGTTGGTGCAGGAAACCACTTTTGCACTTGTATTAGTGTGGAAAAACCACCTTTCGCACTTGTGATAGTGTTGAAAACCCACTTTTCGCACTTGTGTTAGTGTTGAAAATCCACTTTTCCCACTTGTGTTGGTGCAGGAAACCACTTTTGCACTTGTATTAGTGTGGAAAAAACACTTTTTGCACTTGTGATAGTGTTCAAAAAACACTTTTTGCACTTGTGTTAGTGTTGAAAAACCACTTTTCGCACTTGTGTTAGTGTTGAAAAACCACTTTTCGCACTTGTGTTGGTGCAGGAAACCACTTTTGCACTTGTATTCGTGTGGAAAAACCACTTTTCGCACTTGTGTTAGTGTTGAAAAACCACTTTTCGCACTTGTGTTAGTGTTGAAAACCCACTTTTCGCACTTGTGTTAGTGTTGAAAATCCACTTTTCCCACTTGTGTTGGTGTTGAAAATCCACTTTTCCCACTTGTGTTGGTGCAGGAAACCACTTTTGCACTTGTGATAGTGTTGAAAAACCACTTTTCGCACTTGTGTTGGTGCAGGAAACCACTTTTGCACTTGTATTCGTGTGGTAAAACCACTTTTCGCACTTGTGTTAGTGTTGAAAAACCACTTTTCGCACCTGTGTTGGTGCAGGACACCACTTTTGCACTTGTATTAATGTGGAAAAAACACTTTTTGCACTACTGATAGTGTTGAAAAACCACTTTTCGCACTTCTGTTAGTGTTGAAAAACCACTTTTTGCACTTGTATTAGTGTGGTAAAACCACTTTTCGCCCTTGTGTTAGTGTTGAAAAACCACTTTTTGCACTTGTGTTAGTGTGGTAAAACCACTTTTCGCCCTTGTGTTAGTGTTGAAAAACCACTTTTCGCACTTGTGTTGGTGCAGGAAACCACTTTTGCACTTGTATTAGTGTGGAAAAAACACTTTTTGCACTTGTGATAGTGTTGAAAAACCACTTTTCGCACTTGTGTTAGTGTTGAAAAACCACTTTTCGCACTTGTGTTGGTGCAGGAAACCACTTTTGCACTTGTATTAGTGTGGAAAAACCACTTTTCGCACTTTGTTGGTGCAGGAAACCACTTTTGCACTTGTATTAGTGTGGAAAAAACACTTTTTGCACTTGTGATAGTGTTGAAAAACCACTTTTCACACTTGTGTTGGTGCAGGAAACCACTTTTGCACTTGTATTAGTGTTGAAAAACTACTTTTCGCACTTGTGATAGTGTTGAAAAACCACTTTTCGCACTTGTGTTGGCGCAGGAAACCACTTTTGCACTTGTATTAGTGTGGAAAAACCACTTTTTGCACTTGTGATATTGTTGAAAAACCACTTTTCGCAATTGTGTTAGTGTTGAAAAACCACTTTTCGCACTTGTGTTGGTGCAGGAAACCACTTTTGCACTTGTATTAGTGTGGAAAAACCACTTTTCGCACTTGTGATAGTGTTGAAAAACCACTTTTCGCACTTGTGTTAGTGTTGAAAACCCACTTTTCGCACTTGTGTTAGTGTTGAAAATCCACTTTTCCCACTTGTGTTGGTGCAGGAAACCACTTTTGCACTTGTGATAGTGTTGAAAAAACACTTTTTGCACTTGTGTTAGTGTTGAAAAACCACTTTTCGCACTTGTGTTGGTGCAGAAAACCACTTTTGCACTTGTATTCGTGTGGTAAAACCACTTTTCGCACTTGTGTTAGTGTTGAAAAACCACTTTTCGCACCTGTGTTGGTGCAGGACACCACTTTTGCACTTGTATTAATGTGGAAAAAACACTTTTTGCACTACTGATAGTGTTGAAAAACCACTTTTCGCACTTCTGTTTGTGTTGAAAAACCACTTTTTGCACTTGTATTAGTGTGGTAAAACCACTTTTCGCCCTTGTGTTAGTGTAGAAAAACCACTTTTTGCACTTGTGTTAGTGTTGAAAAACCACTTTTCGCACTTGTGTTGGTGCAGGAAACCACTTTTGCACTTGTATTAGTGTGGAAAAAACACTTTTCGCACTTGTGTTAGTGTTGAAAAACCACTTTTCGCACTTGTGTTAGTGTTGAAAAACCACTTTTCGCACTTGTGTTAGTTTTGAAAAACCACTTTTCGCACTTGTGTTAGTGTGGAAAAACCAGTTTTCGCACTTGTGTTGGTGCAGGAAACCACTTTTGCACTTGTATTAGTGTGGAAAAAACACTTTTCGCACTTGTGTTGGTGCAGGAAACCACTTTTGCACTTGTATTAGTGTGGAAAAAACACTTTTTGCACTTGTGATAGTGTTGAAAAACCACTTTTCGCACTTGTGTTAGTGTCGAAAAAACACTTTTCGCACTTGTGTTGGTGCAGGAAACCACTTTTGCACTTGTATTAGTGTGGTAAAACCACTTTTCGCACTTGTGTTAGTGTTGAAAAACCACTTTTCGCACTTGTGTTAGTGTTGAAAAACCACTTTTCGCCCTTGTGTTGGTGCAGGAAACCACTTTTGCACTTGTATTATTATGGAAAAAACACTTTTTGCACTTTAGATAGTGTTGAAAATCCACTTTTCGCACTTGTGTTAGTATTGAAAAGCCACATTTCCCACTTGTGTTGGTGCAGGAAACCACTTTTGCACTTGTATTAGTGTAGTAAAACCACTTTTCGCCCTTGTGTTAGTGTTGAAAAACCACTTTTCGCACTTATGTTAGTGTTGAAAAACCACTTTTCGCACTTGTGTTGGTGCAGGAAACCACTTTTGCACTTGTACTAGTGTTGAAAAACCACTTTTCGCACTTGTGTTAGTGTTGAAAAACCACTTTTCGCACTTGTGTTGGTGCAGGAAACCACTTTTGCACTTGTATTAGTGTGGTAAAACCACTTTTCGCCCTTGTGTTAGTGTTGAAAAACCACTTTTCGCACTTGTGTTAGTGTTGAAAACCCACTTTTCGCACTTGTGTTAGTGTTGAAAAGCCACTTTTCCCACTTGTGTTGGTGCAGGAAACCACTTTTGCACTTGTATTAATGTGGAAAAAACACTTTTTGCACTACTGATAGTGTTGAAAAACCACTTTTCGCACTTGTGTTAGTGTTGAAAAACCACTTTTTGCACTTGTATTAGTGTGGTAAAACCACTTTTCGCCCTTGTGTTAGTGTTGAAAAACCACTTTTCGCACTTGTGTTAGTGTTGAAAAACCACTTTTCGCACTTGTGTTGGTGCAGGAAACCACTTTTGCACTTGTATTAGTGTGGAAAAAACACTTTTTGCACTTGTGATAGTGTTGAAAAACCACTTTTCGCACTTGTGTTAGTGTTGAAAAACCACTTTTCGCACTTGTGTTGGTGCAGGAAACCACTTTTGCACTTGTATTAGTGTGGAAAAAACACTTTTCGCACTTGTGTTAGTGTTGAAAAACCACTTTTCGCACTTGTGTTAGTTTTGAAAAACCACTTTTCGCACTTGTGTTAGTGTTGAAAAACCAGTTTTCGCACTTGTGTTGGTGCAGGAAACCACTTTTGCACTTGTATTAGTGTGGAAAAAACACTTTTCGCACTTGTGTTGGTGCAGGAAACCACTTTTGCACTTGTATTAGTGTGGAAAAAACACTTTTTGCACTTGTGATAGTGTTGAAAAACCACTTTTCGCACTTGTGTTAGTGTCGAAAAAACACTTTTCGCACTTGTGTTGGTGCAGGAAACCACTTTTGCACTTGTATTAGTGTGGTAAAACCACTTTTCGCACTTGTGTTAGTGTTGAAAAACCACTTTTCGCACTTGTGTTAGTGTTGAAAAACCACTTTTCGCCGTTGTGTTGGTGCAGGAAACCACTTTTGCACTTGTATTATTATGGAAAAAACACTTTTTGCACTTTAGATAGTGTTGAAAATCCACTTTTCGCACTTGTGTTAGTGTTGAAAAGCCACATTTCCCACTTGTGTTGGTGCAGGAAACCACTTTTGCACTTGTATTAGTGTAGTAAAACCACTTTTCGCCCTTGTGTTAGTGTTGAAAAACCACTTTTCGCACTTGGGTTAGTGTTGAAAAACCACTTTTCGCACTTGTGTTAGTGTTGAAAACCACTTCTCGCACTTGTGTTGGTGCAGGAAACCACTTTTGCACTTGTACTAGTGTGGAAAAAAACACTTTTTGCACTTGTGATAGTGTTGAAAAACCACTTTTCGCACTTGTGTTAGTGTTGAAAAACCAGTTTTCGCACTTGTGTTGGTGCAGGAAACCACTTTTCGCACTTGTGTTGGTGCAGGAAACCACTTTTGCACTTGTATTAGTGTGATAAAACCACTTTTCGCACTTGTGTTAGTGTTGAAAAACCACTTTTCGCACTTGTGTTAGTGTTAAAAAAACCACTTTTGGCACTTGTGTTGGTGCAGGAAACCACTTTTGCACTTGTATTAGTGTGATAAAACCACTTTTCGCACTTGTTTTAGTGTTGAAAAACCACTTTTCGCACTTGTGTTGGTGCAGGAAACCACTTCTGCACTTGTATTAGTGTGGAAAAACCACTTTTCGCACTTGTGTTAGTGTTGAAAAACCACTTTTCACGCTTGTGTTGGTGCAGGAAACCACTTTTCGCACTTGTGTTGGTGCAGGAAACCACTTTTGCACTTGTATTAGTGTGGAAAAAACACTTTTCGCATTTGTGTTAGTGTTGAAAAACCACTTTTCGCACTTGTGTTGGTGCAGGAAACCACTTTTCGCACTTGTGTTAGTGTGGTAAAACCACTTTTCGCACTTGTTTTAGTGTTGAAAAACCACTTTTCGCACTTGTGTTGGTGCAGGAAACCACTTTTGCACTTGTATTAGTGTGGAAAAAACACTTTTTGCACTTGTGATAGTGTTGAAAAACCACTTTTCGCACTTGTGTTAGTGTTGAAAAACCACTTTTCGCACTTGTGTTGGTGCAGGAAACCACTTTTGCACTTGTATTAGTGTGGAAAAACCACCTTTCGCACTTGTGATAGTGTTGAAAACCCACTTTTCGCACTTGTGTTAGTGTTGAAAATCCACTTTTCCCACTTGTGTTGGTGCAGGAAACCACTTTTGCACTTGTATTAGTGTGGAAAAAACACTTTTTGCACTTGTGATAGTGTTCAAAAAACACTTTTTGCACTTGTGTTAGTGTTGAAAAACCACTTTTCGCACTTGTGTTAGTGTTGAAAAACCACTTTTCGCACTTGTGTTGGTGCAGGAAACCACTTTTGCACTTGTATTCGTGTGGAAAAACCACTTTTCGCACTTGTGTTAGTGTTGAAAAACCACTTTTCGCACTTGTGTTAGTGTTGAAAACCCACTTTTCGCACTTGTGTTAGTGTTGAAAATCCACTTTTCCCACTTGTGTTGGTGTTGAAAATCCACTTTTCCCACTTGTGTTGGTGCAGGAAACCACTTTTGCACTTGTGATAGTGTTGAAAAACCACTTTTCGCACTTGTGTTGGTGCAGGAAACCACTTTTGCACTTGTATTCGTGTGGTAAAACCACTTTTCGCACTTGTGTTAGTGTTGAAAAACCACTTTTCGCACCTGTGTTGGTGCAGGACACCACTTTTGCACTTGTATTAATGTGGAAAAAACACTTTTTGCACTACTGATAGTGTTGAAAAACCACTTTTCGCACTTCTGTTAGTGTTGAAAAACCACTTTTTGCACTTGTATTAGTGTGGTAAAACCACTTTTCGCCCTTGTGTTAGTGTTGAAAAACCACTTTTTGCACTTGTGTTAGTGTGGTAAAACCACTTTTCGCCCTTGTGTTAGTGTTGAAAAACCACTTTTCGCACTTGTGTTGGTGCAGGAAACCACTTTTGCACTTGTATTAGTGTGGAAAAAACACTTTTTGCACTTGTGATAGTGTTGAAAAACCACTTTTCGCACTTGTGTTAGTGTTGAAAAACCACTTTTCGCACTTGTGTTGGTGCAGGAAACCACTTTTGCACTTGTATTAGTGTGGAAAAACCACTTTTCGCACTTTGTTGGTGCAGGAAACCACTTTTGCACTTGTATTAGTGTGGAAAAAACACTTTTTGCACTTGTGATAGTGTTGAAAAACCACTTTTCACACTTGTGTTGGTGCAGGAAACCACTTTTGCACTTGTATTAGTGTTGAAAAACTACTTTTCGCACTTGTGATAGTGTTGAAAAACCACTTTTCGCACTTGTGTTGGCGCAGGAAACCACTTTTGCACTTGTATTAGTGTGGAAAAAACACTTTTTGCACTTGTGATATTGTTGAAAAACCACTTTTCGCAATTGTGTTAGTGTTGAAAAACCACTTTTCGCACTTGTGTTGGTGCAGGAAACCACTTTTGCACTTGTATTAGTGTGGAAAAACCACTTTTCGCACTTGTGATAGTGTTGAAAAACCACTTTTCGCACTTGTGTTAGTGTTGAAAACCCACTTTTCGCACTTGTGTTAGTGTTGAAAATCCACTTTTCCCACTTGTGTTGGTGCAGGAAACCACTTTTGCACTTGTGATAGTGTTGAAAAAACACTTTTTGCACTTGTGTTAGTGTTGAAAAACCACTTTTCGCACTTGTGTTGGTGCAGAAAACCACTTTTGCACTTGTATTCGTGTGGTAAAACCACTTTTCGCACTTGTGTTAGTGTTGAAAAACCACTTTTCGCACCTGTGTTGGTGCAGGACACCACTTTTGCACTTGTATTAATGTGGAAAAAACACTTTTTGCACTACTGATAGTGTTGAAAAACCACTTTTCGCACTTCTGTTTGTGTTGAAAAACCACTTTTTGCACTTGTATTAGTGTGGTAAAACCACTTTTCGCCCTTGTGTTAGTGTAGAAAAACCACTTTTTGCACTTGTGTTAGTGTTGAAAAACCACTTTTCGCACTTGTGTTGGTGCAGGAAACCACTTTTGCACTTGTATTAGTGTGGAAAAAACACTTTTCGCACTTGTGTTAGTGTTGAAAAACCACTTTTCGCACTTGTGTTAGTGTTGAAAAACCACTTTTCGCACTTGTGTTAGTTTTGAAAAACCACTTTTCGCACTTGTGTTAGTGTGGAAAAACCAGTTTTCGCACTTGTGTTGGTGCAGGAAACCACTTTTGCACTTGTATTAGTGTGGAAAAAACACTTTTCGCACTTGTGTTGGTGCAGGAAACCACTTTTGCACTTGTATTAGTGTGGAAAAAACACTTTTTGCACTTGTGATAGTGTTGAAAAACCACTTTTCGCACTTGTGTTAGTGTCGAAAAAACACTTTTCGCACTTGTGTTGGTGCAGGAAACCACTTTTGCACTTGTATTAGTGTGGTAAAACCACTTTTCGCACTTGTGTTAGTGTTGAAAAACCACTTTTCGCACTTGTGTTAGTGTTGAAAAACCACTTTTCGCCCTTGTGTTGGTGCAGGAAACCACTTTTGCACTTGTATTATTATGGAAAAAACACTTTTTGCACTTTAGATAGTGTTGAAAATCCACTTTTCGCACTTGTGTTAGTATTGAAAAGCCACATTTCCCACTTGTGTTGGTGCAGGAAACCACTTTTGCACTTGTATTAGTGTAGTAAAACCACTTTTCGCCCTTGTGTTAGTGTTGAAAAACCACTTTTCGCACTTATGTTAGTGTTGAAAAACCACTTTTCGCACTTGTGTTGGTGCAGGAAACCACTTTTGCACTTGTACTAGTGTTGAAAAACCACTTTTCGCACTTGTGTTTGTGTTGAAAAACCACTTTTCGCACTTGTGTTGGTGCAGGAAACCACTTTTGCACTTGTATTAGTGTGGTAAAACCACTTTTCGCACTTGTTTTAGTGTTGAAAAACCACTTTTCGCACTTGTGATAGTGTTGAAAAACCACTTTTCGCACTTGTGTTGGTGCAGGAAACCACTTTTGCACTTGTATTAGTGTGGAAAAAACACTTTTTGCACTTGTGATAGTGTTGAAAAACCACTTTTCGCACTTGTGTTAGTGTTGAAAAACCACTTTTCGCACTTGTGTTGGTGCAGGAAACCACTTTTGCACTTGTATTAGTGTGGAAAAACCACTTTTCGCACTTGTGATAGTGTTGAAAAACCACTTTTCGCACTTGTGTTAGTGTTGAAAACCCACTTTTCGCACTTGTGTTAGTGTTGAAAATCCACTTTTCCCACTTGTGTTGGTGCAGGAAACCACTTTTGCACTTGTATTAGTGTGGAAAAAACACTTTTTGCACTTGTGATAGTGTTCAAAAAACACTTTTTGCACTTGTGTTAGTGTTGACAAACCACTTTTCGCACTTGTGTTGGTGCAGGAAACCACTTTTGCATTTGTATTCGTGTGGAAAAACCACTTTTCGCACTTGTGTTAGTGTTGAAAAACCACTTTTCGCACTTGTGTTGGTGCAGGAAACCACTTTTGCACTTGAATTAGTGTGGAAAAAACACTTTTTGCACTTGTGATAGTGTTGAAAAACCACTTTTCGCACTTGTGTTAGTGTTGAAAAACCACTTTTCGCACTTGTGTTGGTGCAGGAAACCACTTTTGCACTTGTATTAGTGTGGTAAAACCACTTTTCGCCCTTGTGTTAGTGTTGAAAAACCACTTTGCGCACTTGTGTTAGTGTTGAAAAACCACTTTTCGCACTTGTGTTAGTGTTGAAAACCCACTTTTCGAACTTGTGTTAGTGTTGAAAAGCCACTTTTCCCACTTGTGTTGGTGCAGGAAACCACTTTTGCACTTGTATTAATGTGGAAAAAACACTTCTTGCACTACTGATAGTGTTGAAAAACCACTTTTCGCACTTGTGTTAGTGTTGAAAAACCACTTTTTGCACTTGTATTAGTGTGGTAAAACCACTTTTCGCCCTTGTGTTAGTGTTGAAAAACCACTTTTCGCACTTGTGTTAGTGTTGAAAAACCACTTTTCGCACTTGTGTTGGTGCAGGAAACCACTTTTGCACTTGTATTGGTGTGGAAAAAACACTTTTTGCACTTGTGATAGTGTTGAAAAACCACTTTTCGCACTTGTGTTAGTGTTGAAAAACCACTTTTCGCACTTGTGTTGGTGCAGGAAACCACTTTTGCACTTGTATTAGTGTGGAAAAAACACTTTTCGCACTTGTGTTAGTGTTGAAAAACCACTTTTCGCACTTGTGTTAGTTTTGAAAAACCACTTTTCGCACTTGTGATAGTGTTGAAAAACCACTTTTCGCACTTGTGTTAGTGTCGAAAAAACACTTTTCGCACTTGTGTTGGTGCAGGAAACCACTTTTGCACTTGTATTAGTGTGGTAAAACCACTTTTCGCACTTGTGTTAGTGTTGAAAAACCACTTTTCGCACTTGTGTTAGTGTTGAAAAACCACTTTTCGCCGTTGTGTTGGTGCAGGAAACCACTTTTGCACTTGTATTATTATGGAAAAAACACTTTTTGCACTTTAGATAGTGTTGAAAATCCACTTTTCGCACTTGTGTTAGTGTTGAAAAGCCACATTTCCCACTTGTGTTGGTGCAGGAAACCACTTTTGCACTTGTATTAGTGCAGTAAAACCACTTTTCGCCCTTGTGTTAGTGTTGAAAAACCACTTTTCGCACTTGGGTTAGTGTTGAAAAACCACTTTTCGCACTTGTGTTAGTGTTGAAAACCACTTTTCGCACTTGTGTTGGTGCAGGAAACCACTTTTGCACTTGTACTAGTGTGGAAAAAAACACTTTTTGCACTTGTGATAGTGTTGAAAAACCACTTTTCGCACTTGTGTTAGTGTTGAAAAACCAGTTTTCGCACTTGTGTTGGTGCAGGAAACCACTTTTCGCACTTGTGTTGGTGCAGGAAACCACTTTTGCACTTGTATTAGTGTGATAAAACCACTTTTCGCACTTGTGTTAGTGTTGAAAAACCACTTTTCGCACTTGTGTTAGTGTTAAAAAAACCACTTTTGGCACTTGTGTTGGTGCAGGAAACCACTTTTGCACTTGTATTAGTGTGATAAAACAACTTTTCGCACTTGTTTTAGTGTTGAAAAACCACTTTTCGCACTTGTGTTGGTGCAGGAAACCACTTCTGCACTTGTATTAGTGTGGAAAAACCACTTTTCGCACTTGTGTTAGTGTTGAAAAACCACTTTTCGCGCTTGTGTTGGTGCAGGAAACCACTTTTCGCACTTGTGTTGGTGCAGGAAACCACTTTTGCACTTGTATTAGTGTGGAAAAAACACTTTTCGCACTTGTGTTAGTGTTGAAAAACCACTTTTCGCACTTGTGTTGGTGCAGGAAACCACTTTTCGCACTTGTGTTAGTGTGGTAAAACCACTTTTCGCACTTGTTTTAGTGTTGAAAAACCACTTTTCGCACTTGTGATAGTGTTGAAAAACCACTTTTCGCACTTGTGTTGGTGCAGGAAACCACTTTTGCACTTGTATTAGTGTGGAAAAAACACTTTTTGCACTTGTGATAGTGTTGAAAAACTTTTCGCACTTGTGTTAGTGTTGAAAAACCACTTTTCGCACTTGTGTTGGTGCAGGAAACCACTTTTGCACTTGTATTAGTGTGGAAAAACCACCTTTCGCACTTGTGATAGTGTTGAAAACCCACTTTTCGCACTTGTGTTAGTGTTGAAAATCCACTTTTCCCACTTGTGTTGGTGCAGGAAACCACTTTTGCACTTGTATTAGTGTGGAAAAAACACTTTTTGCACTTGTGATAGTGTTCAAAAAACACTTTTTGCACTTGTGTTAGTGTTGAAAAACCACTTTTCGCACTTGTGTTAGTGTTGAAAAACCACTTTTCGCACTTGTGTTGGTGCAGGAAACCACTTTTGCACTTGTATTCGTGTGGAAAAACCACTTTTCGCACTTGTGATAGTGTTGAAAAACCACTTTTCGCACTTGTGTTAGTGTTGAAAACCCACTTTTCGCACTTGTGTTAGTGTTGAAAATCCACTTTTCCCACTTGTGTTGGTGTTGAAAATCCACTTTTCCCACTTGTGTTGGTGCAGGAAACCACTTTTGCACTTGTGATAGTGTTGAAAAACCACTTTTCGCACTTGTGTTGGTGCAGGAAACCACTTTTGCACTTGTATTCGTGTGGTAAAACCACTTTTCGCACTTGTGTTAGTGTTGAAAAACCACTTTTCGCACCTGTGTTGGTGCAGGACACCACTTTTGCACTTGTATTAATGTGGAAAAAACACTTTTTGCACTACTGATAGTGTTGAAAAACCACTTTTCGCACTTCTGTTAGTGTTGAAAAACCACTTTTTGCACTTGTATTAGTGTGGTAAAACCACTTTTCGCCCTTGTGTTAGTGTTGAAAAACCACTTTTTGCACTTGTGTTAGTGTGGTAAAACCACTTTTCGCCCTTGTGTTAGTGTTGAAAAACCACTTTTCGCACTTGTGTTGGTGCAGGAAACCACTTTTGCACTTGTATTAGTGTGGAAAAAACACTTTTTGCACTTGTGATAGTGTTGAAAAACCACTTTTCGCACTTGTGTTAGTGTTGAAAAACCACTTTTCGCACTTGTGTTGGTGCAGGAAACCACTTTTGCACTTGTATTAGTGTGGAAAAAACACTTTTCGCACTTGTGTTAGTGTTGAAAAACCACTTTTCGCACTTGTGTTAGTTTTGAAAAACCACTTTTCGCACTTGTGTTAGTGTGGAAAAACCAGTTTTCGCACTTGTGTTGGTGCAGGAAACCACTTTTGCACTTGTATTAGTGTGGAAAAAACACTTTTCGCACTTGTGTTGGTGCAGGAAACCACTTTTGCACTTGTATTAGTGTGGAAAAAACACTTTTTGCACTTGTGATAGTGTTGAAAAACCACTTTTCGCACTTGTGTTAGTGTCGAAAAAACACTTTTCGCACTTGTGTTGGTGCAGGAAACCACTTTTGCACTTGTATTAGTGTGGTAAAACCACTTTTCGCACTTGTGTTAGTGTTGAAAAACCACTTTTCGCACTTGTGTTAGTGTTGAAAAACCACTTTTCGCCCTTGTGTTGGTGCAGGAAACCACTTTTGCACTTGTATTATTATGGAAAAAACACTTTTTGCACTTTAGATAGTGTTGAAAATCCACTTTTCGCACTTGTGTTAGTATTGAAAAGCCACATTTCCCACTTGTGTTGGTGCAGGAAACCACTTTTGCACTTGTATTAGTGTAGTAAAACCACTTTTCGCCCTTGTGTTAGTGTTGAAAAACCACTTTTCGCACTTATGTTAGTGTTGAAAAACCACTTTTCGCACTTGTGTTGGTGAAGGAAACCACTTTTGCACTTGTACTAGTGTGGAAAAAACACTTTTTGCACTTATGATAGTGTTGAAAAACCACTTTTCGCACTTGTGTTAGTGTTGAAAAACCAGTTTTCGCACTTGTGTTGGTGCAGGAAACCACTTTTCGCACTTGTGTTGGTGCAGGAAACCACTTTTGCACTTGTATTAGTGTGATAAAACCACTTTTCGCACTTGTGTTAGTGTTGAAAAACCACTTTTCGCACTTGTGTTAGTGTTGAAAAACCACTTTTCGCACTTGTGTTGGTGCAGGAAACCACTTTTGGCACTTGTGTTGGTGCAGGAAACCACTTTTGCACTTGTATTAGTGTGATAAAAGCACTTTTCGCACTTGTGTTAGTGTTGAAAAACCACTTTTCGCACTTGTGTTAGTGTTGAAAAACCACTTTTCGCACTTGTGTTGGTGCAGCAAACCACTTTTCGCACTTGTGTTAGTGTCGAAAAAACACTTTTCGCACTTATGTTGGTGCAGGAAACCACTTTTGCACTTGTATTAGTGTGGTAAAACCACTTTTTGCACTTGTGTTAGTGTTGAAAAACCACTTTTCGCACTTGTGTTAGTGTTGAAAAACCACTTTTCGCCCTTGCGTGGGTGCAGGAAACCACTTTTGCACTTGTATTATTATGGAAAAAACACTTTTTGCACTTTAGATAGTGTTGAAAATCCACTTTTCGCACTTGTGTTAGTGTTGAAAAGCCACATTTCCCACTTGTGTTGGTGCAGGAAACCACTTTTGCACTTGTATTAGTGTAGTAAAACCACTTTTCGCCCTTGTGTTAGTGTTGAAAAACCACTTTTCGCACTTGTGTTAGTGTTGAAAAACCACTTTTCGCACTTGTGTTGGTGCAGGAAACCACTTTTGCACTTGTACTAGGGTGGAAAAAAACACTTTTTGCACTTGTGATAGTGTTGAAAAACCACTTTTCGCACTTGTGTTAGTGTTGAAAAACCACTTTTCGCACTTGTGTTGGTGCAGGAAACCACTTTTGCACTTGTATTAGTGTGGAAAAACCACTTTTCGCACTTGTGTTGGTGCAGGAAACCACATTTGCACTTATATTAGTGTGGAAAAACACTTTTTGCACTTGTGATAGTGTTGAAAAACCACTTTTCGCACTTGTGTTAGTGTTGAAAAACCACTTTTCGCACTTGTGTTGGTGCAGGAAACCACTTTTGCACTTGTATTAGTGTGGTAAAACCACTTTTCGCACTTGTTTTAGTGTTGAAAAACCACTTTTCGCACTTGTGATAGTGTTGAAAAACCACTTTTCGCACTTGTGTTGGTGCAGGAAACCACTTTTGCACTTGTATTAGTGTGGAAAAAACACTTTTTGCACTTGTGATAGTGTTGAAAAACCACTTTTCGCACTTGTGTTAGTGTTGAAAAACCACTTTTCGCACTTGTGTTGGTGCAGGAAACCACTTTTGCACTTGTATTAGTGTGGAAAAACCACTTTTCGCACTTGTGATAGTGTTGAAAAACCACTTTTCGCACTTGTGTTAGTGTTGAAAACCCACTTTTCGCACTTGTGTTAGTGTTGAAAATCCACTTTTCCCACTTGTGTTGGTGCAGGAAACCACTTTTGCACTTGTATTAGTGTGGAAAAAACACTTTTTGCACTTGTGATAGTGTTCAAAAAACACTTTTTGCACTTGTGTTAGTGTTGACAAACCACTTTTCGCACTTGTGTTAGTGTTGAAAAACCACTTTTCGCACTTGTGTTGGTGCAGGAAACCACTTTTGCATTTGTATTCGTGTGGAAAAACCACTTTTCGCCCTTGTGTTAGTGTTGAAAAACCACTTTGCGCACTTGTGTTAGTGTTGAAAAACCACTTTTCGCACTTGTGTTGGTGCAGGAAACCACTTTTGCACTTGTACTAGTGTGGAAAAAACACTTTTTGCACTTGTGATAGTGTTGAAAAACCACTTTTCGCACTTGTGTTAGTGTTGAAAAACCACTTTTCGCACTTGTGTTGGTGCAGGAAACCACTTTTGCACTTGTATTAGTGTGGAAAAACCACTTTTCGCACTTTGTTGGTGCAGGAAACCACTTTTGCACTTGTATTAGTGTGGAAAAAAACACTTTTTGCACTTGTGTTGGTGCAGGAAACCACTTTTGCACTTGTATTAGTGTGGTAAAACCACTTTTCGCACTTGTGTTAGTTTTGAAAAACGACTTTTCGCACTTGTGATAGTGTTGAAAACCCACTTTTCGCACTTGTGTTGGTGCAGGAAACCACTTTTGCACTTGTATTAGTGTGGGAAAAACACTTTTTGCACTTGTGATATTGTTGAAAAACCACTTTTCGCAATTGTGTTAGTGTTGAAAAACCACTTTTCGCACTTGTGTTGGTGCAGGAAACCACTTTTGCACTTGTATTAGTGTGGAAAAAACACTTTTTGCACTTGTGCTCGTGTTGAAAACCACTTTCCACACTTGTGTTAGTGTTGCAAACCACTTTCCGCACTCGTACTGGCGTTGAAAATGACTTATCGCACTTGTGCTCGTGTTGAGAACCATTATTCGCATTTGTGTTTGTGTTGCAAAAACCAATTTCCACACTTCTGCTGCCGTTGAAAACCACTTTCAGCACTCGTGCTAGTGCTGAAAACCACTTTCCGCACTTGTGCTAGTGTCGTAAACCATTATTCGCATTTGTGTTCGTGTTGCAAAAACCAATTTCCACACTTCTGCTGCCGTTGAAAACCACTTTCAGCACTCGTGCTAGTGCTGAAAACCACGTTTCGCATTTGTGTTAGTGTTGCAAAACCACTTTTGCACTTGTATTAGTGTGGAAAAAACACTTTTTGCACTTATGATAGTGTTGACAAACCACTTTTCGCACTTGTGGTAGTGTTGAAAAACCACTTTTCGCACTTGTGTTCGTGCAGGAAACCACTTTTGCACTTATATTAGTGTGGAAAAAACACTTTTTGCACTTGTGATAGTGTTGAAAAACCACTTTTCGCACTTGTGGTAGTGTTGAAAAACCACTTTTCGCACTTGTGTTGGTGCAGGAAACCACTTTTGCACTTGTATTAGTGTGGAAAAAAACACTTTTTGCACTTGTGATAGTGTTGAAAAAACCACTTTTCGCACTTGGGTTGGTGCAGAAAACCATTTTTGCACTTGTATTAGTGTGGAAAAAACACTTTTGCACTTGTGATAGTGTTGAAAAACCACTTTTCGCACTTGTGTTGGTGCAGGAAACCACTTTTGCACTTGTATTAGTGTGGAAAAAACACTTTTTGCACTTGTGTTAGTGTTGAAAACCCACTTTTTGCACTTGTGTTGGTGCAGGAAACCACTTTTGCACTTGTATTAGTGTGGAAAAAACACTTTTTGCACTTGTATTAGTGTGGAAAAAACACTTTTTGCACTTGTGATAGTGTTGAAAAACCACTTTTGCACTAGTATTAGTGTGGAAAAAACACTTTTTGCACTTATGATTGTGTTGAAAAACCACTTTTCGCACTTGTGATAGTGTTGAAAAACCACTTTTCGCACTTGTGTTGGTGCAGGAAACCACTTTTGCACTTGTATTAGTGTGGAAAAACCACTTTTCGCACTTGTGATAGTGTTGAAAAACCACTTTTCGCACTTGTGTTAGTGTTGAAAACCACTGTCCACACTTGTGCTGGCATTGAAAACCACTTTTCATACATGTGCTCATACTGCAAAACAACTTTCGGCACTTTTGCTGTCGTTGAAAACCACTTTTTGCACTTCTGCTCGTGTTCAAAACCTCATTTCGCGCTCCTGTTAGTGTTCAAAAGCACTCTTTGCATTTGTGTTAGTGTTGCAAAACCACTTATCGCACTTGTGCTCATGTTGAAAACCACTTTCCACACTTGTGTTAGTGTTGCAAACCACTTTCCGCACTCGTGCTAGTGTTGTAAACAATTATTCGCATTTGTGTTAATGTTGCAAAAACCAATTTCCACACTTCTGCTGCCGTTGAAAACCACTTTCAGCACTCGTGCTAGTGTTGAAAACCACTTTTCGCATTTGTGTTAGTGTTGCAAAACCACATTCGCACTTGTGTTAGTGTTGCAAAACCACTTTCGCACTTGTGTTAGTGTTGCAAAGCCACTTTTCGCACATGCGCTATGGTTGAAAACCACTTTTCGCATTTGGGTTCATGTTGCAAAACCACTTTCGCACTTGTGTTATTGTTGCAAAAACCACTTTCCGCACTCGTACTGGCATTGAAAAGCACTTTTCGCAATTGGGTTAGTGTTGCAAAACCATTTATCGCACTTGTGCTCATGTTGAAAACCACTTTCCACACTTGTGTTCATGTTGCAAAACCATTTTCCGCACTTGAGCTAGTGTTGCAGAACCACTTTTCGCACTTGTGCTGGCATTGAAAACCACTTTTTGCACTTGTGCCAGTATTGCAAAACCACTTTCCGCACTTGTGCTGGCGTTGAAAACAACCTTTTGCACCTCTGCTCGTGTTGAAAACCACTTTTCGTGCTCCTGTTAGTGTTGCAAAACCACTTTTTGCACTTGTGCCAGTATTGCAAAACCACTTTCCGCACTTGTGCTGGCGTTGAAAACAACCTTTTGCACTACTGATAGTGTTGAAAAACCACTTTTCGCACTTCTGTTAGTGTTGAAAAACCACTTTTTGCACTTGTATTAGTGTGGTAAAACCACTTTTCGCCCTTGTGTTAGTGTTGAAAAACCACTTTTTGCACTTGTGTTAGTGTGGTAAAACCACTTTTCGCCCTTGTGTTAGTGTTGAAAAACCACTTTTCGCACTTGTGTTGGTGCAGGAAACCACTTTTGCACTTGTATTAGTGTGGAAAAAACACTTTTTGCACTTGTGATAGTGTTGAAAAACCACTTTTCGCACTTGTGTTAGTGTTGAAAAACCACTTTTCGCACTTGTGTTGGTGCAGGAAACCACTTTTGCACTTGTATTAGTGTGGAAAAAACACTTTTCGCACTTGTGTTAGTGTTGAAAAACCACTTTTCGCACTTGTGTTAGTTTTGAAAAACCACTTTTCGCACTTGTGTTAGTGTGGAAAAACCAGTTTTCGCACTTGTGTTGGTGCAGGAAACCACTTTTGCACTTGTATTAGTGTGGAAAAAACACTTTTCGCACTTGTGTTGGTGCAGGAAACCACTTTTGCACTTGTATTAGTGTGGAAAAAACACTTTTTGCACTTGTGATAGTGTTGAAAAACCACTTTTCGCACTTGTGTTAGTGTCGAAAAAACACTTTTCGCACTTGTGTTGGTGCAGGAAACCACTTTTGCACTTGTATTAGTGTGGTAAAACCACTTTTCGCACTTGTGTTAGTGTTGAAAAACCACTTTTCGCACTTGTGTTAGTGTTGAAAAACCACTTTTCGCCCTTGTGTTGGTGCAGGAAACCACTTTTGCACTTGTATTATTATGGAAAAAACACTTTTTGCACTTTAGATAGTGTTGAAAATCCACTTTTCGCACTTGTGTTAGTATTGAAAAGCCACATTTCCCACTTGTGTTGGTGCAGGAAACCACTTTTGCACTTGTATTAGTGTAGTAAAACCACTTTTCGCCCTTGTGTTAGTGTTGAAAAACCACTTTTCGCACTTATGTTAGTGTTGAAAAACCACTTTTCGCACTTGTGTTGGTGAAGGAAACCACTTTTGCACTTGTACTAGTGTGGAAAAAACACTTTTTGCACTTATGATAGTGTTGAAAAACCACTTTTCGCACTTGTGTTAGTGTTGAAAAACCAGTTTTCGCACTTGTGTTGGTGCAGGAAACCACTTTTCGCACTTGTGTTGGTGCAGGAAACCACTTTTGCACTTGTATTAGTGTGATAAAACCACTTTTCGCACTTGTGTTAGTGTTGAAAAACCACTTTTCGCACTTGTGTTAGTGTTGAAAAACCACTTTTCGCACTTGTGTTGGTGCAGGAAACCACTTTTGGCACTTGTGTTGGTGCAGGAAACCACTTTTGCACTTGTATTAGTGTGATAAAAGCACTTTTCGCACTTGTGTTAGTGTTGAAAAACCACTTTTCGCACTTGTGTTAGTGTTGAAAAACCACTTTTCGCACTTGTGTTGGTGCAGCAAACCACTTTTCGCACTTGTGTTAGTGTCGAAAAAACACTTTTCGCACTTATGTTGGTGCAGGAAACCACTTTTGCACTTGTATTAGTGTGGTAAAACCACTTTTTGCACTTGTGTTAGTGTTGAAAAACCACTTTTCGCACTTGTGTTAGTGTTGAAAAACCACTTTTCGCCCTTGCGTGGGTGCAGGAAACCACTTTTGCACTTGTATTATTATGGAAAAAACACTTTTTGCACTTTAGATAGTGTTGAAAATCCACTTTTCGCACTTGTGTTAGTGTTGAAAAGCCACATTTCCCACTTGTGTTGGTGCAGGAAACCACTTTTGCACTTGTATTAGTGTAGTAAAACCACTTTTCGCCCTTGTGTTAGTGTTGAAAAACCACTTTTCGCACTTGTGTTAGTGTTGAAAAACCACTTTTCGCACTTGTGTTGGTGCAGGAAACCACTTTTGCACTTGTACTAGGGTGGAAAAAAACACTTTTTGCACTTGTGATAGTGTTGAAAAACCACTTTTCGCACTTGTGTTAGTGTTGAAAAACCACTTTTCGCACTTGTGTTGGTGCAGGAAACCACTTTTGCACTTGTATTAGTGTGGAAAAACCACTTTTCGCACTTGTGTTGGTGCAGGAAACCACTTTTGCACTTATATTAGTGTGGAAAAACACTTTTTGCACTTGTGATAGTGTTGAAAAACCACTTTTCGCACTTGTGTTAGTGTTGAAAAACCACTTTTCGCACTTGTGTTGGTGCAGGAAACCACTTTTGCACTTGTATTAGTGTGGTAAAACCACTTTTCGCACTTGTTTTAGTGTTGAAAAACCACTTTTCGCACTTGTGATAGTGTTGAAAAACCACTTTTCGCACTTGTGTTGGTGCAGGAAACCACTTTTGCACTTGTATTAGTGTGGAAAAAACACTTTTTGCACTTGTGATAGTGTTGAAAAACCACTTTTCGCACTTGTGTTAGTGTTGAAAAACCACTTTTCGCACTTGTGTTGGTGCAGGAAACCACTTTTGCACTTGTATTAGTGTGGAAAAACCACTTTTCGCACTTGTGATAGTGTTGAAAAACCACTTTTCGCACTTGTGTTAGTGTTGAAAACCCACTTTTCGCACTTGTGTTAGTGTTGAAAATCCACTTTTCCCACTTGTGTTGGTGCAGGAAACCACTTTTGCACTTGTATTAGTGTGGAAAAAACACTTTTTGCACTTGTGATAGTGTTCAAAAAACACTTTTTGCACTTGTGTTAGTGTTGACAAACCACTTTTCGCACTTGTGTTAGTGTTGAAAAACCACTTTTCGCACTTGTGTTGGTGCAGGAAACCACTTTTGCATTTGTATTCGTGTGGAAAAACCACTTTTCGCCCTTGTGTTAGTGTTGAAAAACCACTTTGCGCACTTGTGTTAGTGTTGAAAAACCACTTTTCGCACTTGTGTTGGTGCAGGAAACCACTTTTGCACTTGTACTAGTGTGGAAAAAACACTTTTTGCACTTGTGATAGTGTTGAAAAACCACTTTTCGCACTTGTGTTAGTGTTGAAAAACCACTTTTCGCACTTGTGTTGGTGCAGGAAACCACTTTTGCACTTGTATTAGTGTGGAAAAACCACTTTTCGCACTTTGTTGGTGCAGGAAACCACTTTTGCACTTGTATTAGTGTGGAAAAAAACACTTTTTGCACTTGTGTTGGTGCAGGAAACCACTTTTGCACTTGTATTAGTGTGGTAAAACCACTTTTCGCACTTGTGTTAGTTTTGAAAAACGACTTTTCGCACTTGTGATAGTGTTGAAAACCCACTTTTCGCACTTGTGTTGGTGCAGGAAACCACTTTTGCACTTGTATTAGTGTGGGAAAAACACTTTTTGCACTTGTGATATTGTTGAAAAACCACTTTTCGCAATTGTGTTAGTGTTGAAAAACCACTTTTCGCACTTGTGTTGGTGCAGGAAACCACTTTTGCACTTGTATTAGTGTGGAAAAAACACTTTTTGCACTTGTGCTCGTGTTGAAAACCACTTTCCACACTTGTGTTAGTGTTGCAAACCACTTTCCGCACTCGTACTGGCGTTGAAAATGACTTATCGCACTTGTGCTCGTGTTGAGAACCATTATTCGCATTTGTGTTTGTGTTGCAAAAACCAATTTCCACACTTCTGCTGCCGTTGAAAACCACTTTCAGCACTCGTGCTAGTGCTGAAAACCACTTTCCGCACTTGTGCTAGTGTCGTAAACCATTATTCGCATTTGTGTTCGTGTTGCAAAAACCAATTTCCACACTTCTGCTGCCGTTGAAAACCACTTTCAGCACTCGTGCTAGTGCTGAAAACCACGTTTCGCATTTGTGTTAGTGTTGCAAAACCACTTTTGCACTTGTATTAGTGTGGAAAAAACACTTTTTGCACTTATGATAGTGTTGACAAACCACTTTTCGCACTTGTGGTAGTGTTGAAAAACCACTTTTCGCACTTGTGTTCGTGCAGGAAACCACTTTTGCACTTATATTAGTGTGGAAAAAACACTTTTTGCACTTGTGATAGTGTTGAAAAACCACTTTTCGCACTTGTGGTAGTGTTGAAAAACCACTTTTCGCACTTGTGTTGGTGCAGGAAACCACTTTTGCACTTGTATTAGTGTGGAAAAAAACACTTTTTGCACTTGTGATAGTGTTGAAAAAACCACTTTTCGCACTTGGGTTGGTGCAGAAAACCATTTTTGCACTTGTATTAGTGTGGAAAAAACACTTTTGCACTTGTGATAGTGTTGAAAAACCACTTTTCGCACTTGTGTTGGTGCAGGAAACCACTTTTGCACTTGTATTAGTGTGGAAAAAACACTTTTTGCACTTGTGTTAGTGTTGAAAACCCACTTTTTGCACTTGTGTTGGTGCAGGAAACCACTTTTGCACTTGTATTAGTGTGGAAAAAACACTTTTTGCACTTGTATTAGTGTGGAAAAAACACTTTTTGCACTTGTGATAGTGTTGAAAAACCACTTTTGCACTAGTATTAGTGTGGAAAAAACACTTTTTGCACTTATGATTGTGTTGAAAAACCACTTTTCGCACTTGTGATAGTGTTGAAAAACCACTTTTCGCACTTGTGTTGGTGCAGGAAACCACTTTTGCACTTGTATTAGTGTGGAAAAACCACTTTTCGCACTTGTGATAGTGTTGAAAAACCACTTTTCGCACTTGTGTTAGTGTTGAAAACCACTGTCCACACTTGTGCTGGCATTGAAAACCACTTTTCATACATGTGCTCATACTGCAAAACAACTTTCGGCACTTTTGCTGTCGTTGAAAACCACTTTTTGCACTTCTGCTCGTGTTCAAAACCTCATTTCGCGCTCCTGTTAGTGTTCAAAAGCACTCTTTGCATTTGTGTTAGTGTTGCAAAACCACTTATCGCACTTGTGCTCATGTTGAAAACCACTTTCCACACTTGTGTTAGTGTTGCAAACCACTTTCCGCACTCGTGCTAGTGTTGTAAACAATTATTCGCATTTGTGTTAATGTTGCAAAAACCAATTTCCACACTTCTGCTGCCGTTGAAAACCACTTTCAGCACTCGTGCTAGTGTTGAAAACCACTTTTCGCATTTGTGTTAGTGTTGCAAAACCACATTCGCACTTGTGTTAGTGTTGCAAAACCACTTTCGCACTTGTGTTAGTGTTGCAAAGCCACTTTTCGCACATGCGCTATGGTTGAAAACCACTTTTCGCATTTGGGTTCATGTTGCAAAACCACTTTCGCACTTGTGTTATTGTTGCAAAAACCACTTTCCGCACTCGTACTGGCATTGAAAAGCACTTTTCGCAATTGGGTTAGTGTTGCAAAACCATTTATCGCACTTGTGCTCATGTTGAAAACCACTTTCCACACTTGTGTTCATGTTGCAAAACCATTTTCCGCACTTGAGCTAGTGTTGCAGAACCACTTTTCGCACTTGTGCTGGCATTGAAAACCACTTTTTGCACTTGTGCCAGTATTGCAAAACCACTTTCCGCACTTGTGCTGGCGTTGAAAACAACCTTTTGCACCTCTGCTCGTGTTGAAAACCACTTTTCGTGCTCCTGTTAGTGTTGCAAAACCACTTGTCTCACTTGTGTTGGTGTTGCAAAACCACTTTTCGCATTTGGGTTCATGTTGCAAAACCACTGATCACACTTGTGCTCTTGTTGATAACCAGTTTCGCACTTGCGTTAGTGTTGCAAAACCACTTTTCGCACTTGTGCTGGCATTGAAAACCACTTTTTGTTCTTGAGCTAGTGTTGCAGAACCACTTTTCACACTTGTGCTGGCATTGAAAACCACTTTTCATACATGTGCTCATTGCAAAACAACTTTCGGCACTTGTGCTGGTGTTGAAAACCACTTTTTGCACTTCTGCGCGTGCTCAAAACCCCTTTTCGCGCTCCTATTAGTGTTCAAAACCACTCTCTGTACTTGTGTTAGTGTTGCAAAACCACTTTTCGCATTTGGGTTCATGTTGCAAAACCACGTAACACACTTGTGCTCATGTTGAAAACCACTTTCCACACTTGTGTTTGCGTTGCCTAACCACTTTCCGCACTCGTTCTTGTGCTGTAAGCCAATATTCGCATTTGTGTTAGTGTTGCAAAAACCAATTTCCACACTTCTGCTGGCGTTGAAAACCACTTTCCGCACTCATGCTTGTGTTGAAAACGACTTTTCACAATTGGGTTGGTGTTGCAAACCACTTTCCGCACTCGTACTGGCGTTGAAAACGACTTATCGCACTTGTGCTCGTGTTGAAAACCACTTTCCACACTTGTGTTAGTGTTGCAAACCACTTTCCGCACTCGTACTGGCGTTGAAAATGACTTATCGCACTTGTGCTCGTGTTGAAAACCATTATTCGCATTTGTGTTTGTGTTGCAAAAACCAATTTCCACACTTCTGCTGCCGTTGAAAACCACTTTCAGCACTCGTGCTGGTGCTGAAAACCACTTTCCGCACTTGTGCTAGTGTCGTAAACCATTATTCGCATTTGTGTTCGTGTTGCAAAAACCAATTTCCACACTTCTGTGCCGTTGAAAACCACTTTCAGCACTCGTGCTAGTGCTGAAAACCACGTTTCGCATTTGTGTTAGTGTTGCAAAACCACTTTTGCACTTGTATTAGTGTGGAAAAAACACTTTTTGCACTTATGATAGTGTTGACAAACCACTTTTCGCACTTGTGGTAGTGTTGAAAAACCACTTTTCGCACTTGTGTTAGTGCAGGAAACCACTTTTGCACTTATATTAGTGTGGAAAAAACACTTTTTGCACTTGTGATAGTGTTGAAAAACCACTTTTCGCACTTGTGGTAGTGTTGAAAAACCACTTTTCGCACTTGTGTTGGTGCAGGAAACCACTTTTGCACTTGTATTAGTGTGGAAAAAACACTTTTTGCACTTGTGGTAGTGTTGAAAAACCACTTTTCGCACTTGTGTTAGTGTTGAAACACCACTTTTCGCACTTGGGTTGGTGCAGAAAACCACTTTTGCACTTGTATTAGTGTGGAAAAAACACTTTTGCACTTGTGGTAGTGTTGAAAAACCACTTTTCGCACTTGTGTTAGTGTTGAAACACCACTTTTCGCACTTGGGTTGGTGCAGAAAACCACTTTTGCACTTGTATTAGTGTGGAAAAAACACTTTTGCACTTGTGATAGTGTTGAAAAACCACTTTTCGCACTTGTGTTGGTGCAGGAAACCACTTTTGCACTTGTATTAGTGTGGAAAAACCACTTTTCGCACTTGTGATAGTGTTGAAAAACCACTTTTCGCACTTGTGTTGGTGAAGGAAACCACTTTTGCACTTGTATTAGTGTGGAAAAAACACTTTTTGCACTTGTGATAGTGTTGAAAAACCACTTTTCGCACTTGTTTTAGTGTTGAAAACCCACTTTTTGCACTTGTGTTGGTGCAGGAAACCACTTTTGCGCTTGTATTAGTGTGGAAAAAACACTTTTTGCACTTGTATTAGTGTGGAAAAAACACTTTTGCACTTGTATTAGTGTTGAAAAAGCACTTTTCGCACTTGTGTTAGTGTTGAAAAGCCACTTTTCCCACTTGTGTTGGTGCAGGAAACCACTTTTGCACTTGTATTAGTGTGGAAAAACACTTTTCGCACTTGTGTTAGTGTTGAAAAACCACTTTTCGCACTTGTGTTTGCAGGAAACCACTTTTGCACTTGTATTAGTGTGGAAAAACCACTTTTCGCACTTGTGTTAGTGTTGAAAAACCACTTTTCGCACTTGTGTTAGTGTTGAAAAACCACTTTTCGCACTTGTGTTGGTGCAGGAAACCACTTTTGCACTTGTATTAGTGTGGGAAAAACCACTTTTTGCACTGGTGATAGTGTTGAAAAACTACTTTTCGCACTTGTGTTAGTGTTGAAAAACCACTTTTCGCACTTGTATTGGTGCAGGAAACCACTTAAGCACTTGTATTAGTGTGGAAAAACACTTTTTGCACTTGTGATAGTGTTGAAAAACCACTTTTCGCACTTGTGTTGGTGCAGGAAACCACTTTTGCACTTGTATTAGTGTGGAAAAACCACTTTTCGCACTTGTGTTAGTGTTGAAAAACCACTTTTCGCACTTGTGTTAGTGTTGAAAAACCACTTTTCGCACTTGTGTTGGTGCAGGAAACCACTTTTGCACTTGTATTAGTGTTGAAAAACCACTGTTCGCACTTGTGTTGGTGCAGGAAACCACTTATGCACTTGTATTAGTGTGGAAAAAACACTTTTTGCACTTGTGATAGTGTTGAAAAACCACTTTTCGCACTTGTGTTGGTGGAGGAAACCACTTTTGCACTTGTATTAGTGTGGAAAAACCACTTTTCGCACTTGTGATAGTGTTGAAAAACCACTTTTCGCACTTGTGTTAGTGTTGAAAATCCACTTTTCCCATTTGTGTTGGTGCAGGAAACCACTTTTGCACTTGTATTAGTGTGGAAAAACACTTTTTGCACTTGTGATAGTGTTGAAAAAACACTTTTTGCACTTGTGATAGTGTTGAAAAAACACTTTTTGCACTTGTGTTAGTGTTGAAAAACCACTTTTCGCACTTGTGTTGGTGCAGGAAACCACTTTTGCACTTGTATTAGTGTGGTAAAACCACTTTTTGCACTTGTGTTAGTGTTGAAAAACCACTTTTCGCACTTGTGTTAGTGTTGAAAAACCACTTTTCGCCCTTGCTTGGGTGCAGGAAACCACTTTTGCACTTGTATTATTATGGAAAAAACACTTTTTGCACTTTAGATAGTGTTGAAAATCCACTTTTCGCACTTGTGTTAGTGTTGAAAAGCCACATTTCCCACTTGTGTTGGTGCAGGAAACCACTTTTGCACTTGTATTAGTGTAGTAAAACCACTTTTCGCCCTTGTGTTAGTGTTGAAAAACCACTTTTCGCACTTGTGTTAGTGTTGAAAAACCACTTTTCGCACTTGTGTTGGTGCAGGAAACCACTTTTGCACTTGTACTAGTGTGGAAAAAAACACTTTTTGCACTTGTGATAGTGTTGAAAAACCACTTTTCGCACTTGTGTTAGTGTTGAAAAACCACTTTTCGCACTTGTGTTGGTGCAGGAAACCACTTTTGCACTTGTATTAGTGTGGAAAAACCACTTTTCGCACTTGTGTTGGTGCAGGAAACCACTTTTGCACTTATATTAGTGTGGAAAAACACTTTTTGCACTTGTGATAGTGTTGAAAAACCACTTTTCGCACTTGTGTTAGTGTTGAAAAACCACTTTTCGCACTTGTGTTGGTGCAGGAAACCACTTTTGCACTTGTATTAGTGTGGTAAAACCACTTTTCGCACTTGTTTTAGTGTTGAAAAACCACTTTTCGCACTTGTGATAGTGTTGAAAAACCACTTTTCGCACTTGTGTTGGTGCAGGAAACCACTTTTGCACTTGTATTAGTGTGGAAAAAACACTTTTTGCACTTGTGATAGTGTTGAAAAACCACTTTTCGCACTTGTGTTAGTGTTGAAAAACCACTTTTCGCACTTGTGTTGGTGCAGGAAACCACTTTTGCACTTGTATTAGTGTGGAAAAACCACTTTTCGCACTTGTGATAGTGTTGAAAAACCACTTTTCGCACTTGTGTTAGTGTTGAAAACCCACTTTTCGCACTTGTGTTAGTGTTGAAAATCCACTTTTCCCACTTGTGTTGGTGCAGGAAACCACTTTTGCACTTGTATTAGTGTGGAAAAAACACTTTTTGCACTTGTGATAGTGTTCAAAAAACACTTTTTGCACTTGTGTTAGTGTTGACAAACCACTTTTCGCACTTGTGTTAGTGTTGAAAAACCACTTTTCGCACTTGTGTTGGTGCAGGAAACCACTTTTGCATTTGTATTCGTGTGGAAAAACCACTTTTCGCCCTTGTGTTAGTGTTGAAAAACCACTTTGCGCACTTGTGTTAGTGTTGAAAAACCACTTTTCGCACTTGTGTTGGTGCAGGAAACCACTTTTGCACTTGTACTAGTGTGGAAAAAACACTTTTCGCACTTGTGATAGTGTTGAAAAACCACTTTTCGCACTTGTGTTGGTGCAGGAAACCACTTTTGCACTTGTATTAGTGTGGAAAAAACACTTTTTGCACTTGTGATAGTGTTGAAAAACCACTTTTCGCACTTGTTTTAGTGTTGAAAACCCACTTTTTGCACTTGTGTTGGTGCAGGAAACCACTTTTGCGCTTGTATTAGTGTGGAAAAAACACTTTTTGCACTTGTATTAGTGTGGAAAAAACACTTTTGCACTTGTATTAGTGTTGAAAAAGCACTTTTCGCACTTGTGTTAGTGTTGAAAAGCCACTTTTCCCACTTGTGTTGGTGCAGGAAACCACTTTTGCACTTGTATTAGTGTGGAAAAAACACTTTTCGCACTTGTGTTAGTGTTGAAAAACCACTTTTCGCACTTGTGTTTGCAGGAAACCACTTTTGCACTTGTATTAGTGTGGAAAAACCACTTTTCGCACTTGTGTTAGTGTTGAAAAACCACTTTTCGCACTTGTGTTAGTGTTGAAAAACCACTTTTCGCACTTGTGTTGGTGCAGGAAACCACTTTTGCACTTGTATTAGTGTGGGAAAAACCACTTTTCGCACTGGTGATAGTGTTGAAAAACTACTTTTCGCACTTGTGTTAGTGTTGAAAAACCACTTTTCGCACTTGTATTGGTGCAGGAAACCACTTAAGCACTTGTATTAGTGTGGAAAAACACTTTTTGCACTTGTGATAGTGTTGAAAAACCACTTTTCGCACTTGTGTTGGTGCAGGAAACCACTTTTGCACTTGTATTAGTGTGGAAAAACCACTTTTCGCACTTGTGTTAGTGTTGAAAAACCACTTTTCGCACTTGTGTTAGTGTTGAAAAACCACTTTTCGCACTTGTGTTGGTGCAGGAAACCACTTTTGCACTTGTATTAGTGTTGAAAAACCACTGTTCGCACTTGTGTTGGTGCAGGAAGCCACTTATGCACTTGTATTAGTGTGGAAAAAACACTTTTTGCACTTGTGATAGTGTTGAAAAACCACTTTTCGCACTTGTGTTGGTGGAGGAAACCACTTTTGCACTTGTATTAGTGTGGAAAAACCACTTTTCGCACTTGTGATAGTGTTGAAAAACCACTTTTCGCACTTGTGTTAGTGTTGAAAATCCACTTTTCCCATTTGTGTTGGTGCAGGAAACCACTTTTGCACTTGTATTAGTGTGGAAAAACACTTTTTGCACTTGTGATAGTGTTGAAAAAACACTTTTTGCACTTGTGATAGTGTTGAAAAAACACTTTTTGCACTTGTGTTAGTGTTGAAAAACCACTTTTCGCACTTGTGTTGGTGCAGGAAACCACTTTTGCACTTGTATTAGTGTGGTAAAACCACTTTTTGCACTTGTGTTAGTGTTGAAAAACCACTTTTCGCACTTGTGTTAGTGTTGAAAAACCACTTTTCGCCCTTGCTTGGGTGCAGGAAACCACTTTTGCACTTGTATTATTATGGAAAAAACACTTTTTGCACTTTAGATAGTGTTGAAAATCCACTTTTCGCACTTGTGTTAGTGTTGAAAAGCCACATTTCCCACTTGTGTTGGTGCAGGAAACCACTTTTGCACTTGTATTAGTGTAGTAAAACCACTTTTCGCCCTTGTGTTAGTGTTGAAAAACCACTTTTCGCACTTGTGTTAGTGTTGAAAAACCACTTTTCGCACTTGTGTTGGTGCAGGAAACCACTTTTGCACTTGTACTAGTGTGGAAAAAAACACTTTTTGCACTTGTGATAGTGTTGAAAAACCACTTTTCGCACTTGTGTTAGTGTTGAAAAACCACTTTTCGCACTTGTGTTGGTGCAGGAAACCACTTTTGCACTTATATTAGTGTGGAAAAACACTTTTTGCACTTGTGATAGTGTTGAAAAACCACTTTTCGCACTTGTGTTAGTGTTGAAAAACCACTTTTCGCACTTGTGTTGGTGCAGGAAACCACTTTTGCACTTGTATTAGTGTGGTAAAACCACTTTTCGCACTTGTTTTAGTGTTGAAAAACCACTTTTCGCACTTGTGATAGTGTTGAAAAACCACTTTTCGCACTTGTGTTGGTGCAGGAAACCACTTTTGCACTTGTATTAGTGTGGAAAAAACACTTTTTGCACTTGTGATAGTGTTGAAAAACCACTTTTCGCACTTGTGTTAGTGTTGAAAAACCACTTTTCGCACTTGTGTTGGTGCAGGAAACCACTTTTGCACTTGTATTAGTGTGGAAAAACCACTTTTCGCACTTGTGATAGTGTTGAAAAACCACTTTTCGCACTTGTGTTAGTGTTGAAAACCCACTTTTCGCACTTGTGTTAGTGTTGAAAATCCACTTTTCCCACTTGTGTTGGTGCAGGAAACCACTTTTGCACTTGTATTAGTGTGGAAAAAACACTTTTTGCACTTGTGATAGTGTTCAAAAAACACTTTTTGCACTTGTGTTAGTGTTGACAAACCACTTTTCGCACTTGTGTTAGTGTTGAAAAACCACTTTTCGCACTTGTGTTGGTGCAGGAAACCACTTTTGCATTTGTATTCGTGTGGAAAAACCACTTTTCGCCCTTGTGTTAGTGTTGAAAAACCACTTTGCGCACTTGTGTTAGTGTTGAAAAACCACTTTTCGCACTTGTGTTGGTGCAGGAAACCACTTTTGCACTTGTACTAGTGTGGAAAAACACTTTTTGCACTTGTGATAGTGTTGAAAAACCACTTTTCGCACTTGTGTTAGTGTTGAAAAACCACTTTTCGCACTTGTGTTGGTGCAGGAAACCACTTTTGCACTTGTATTAGTGTGGAAAAACCACTTTTCGCACTTTGTTGGTGCAGGAAACCACTTTTGCACTTGTATTAGTGTGGAAAAAAACACTTTTTGCACTTGATAGTGTTGAAAAACCACTTTTCGCACTTGTGTTGGTGCAGGAAACCACTTTTGCACTTGTATTAGTGTGGTAAAACCACTTTTCGCACTTGTGTTAGTTTTGAAAAACGACTTTTCGCACTTGTGATAGTGTTGAAAAACCACTTTTCGCACTTGTGTTGGTGCAGGAAACCACTTTTGCACTTGTATTAGTGTGGAAAAAACACTTTTTGCACTTGTGATATTGTTGAAAAACCACTTTTCGCAATTGTGTTAGTGTTGAAAAACCACTTTTCGCACTTGTGTTGGTGCAGGAAACCACTTTTGCACTTGTATTAGTGTGGAAAAAACACTTTTTGCACTTGTGCTCGTGTTGAAAACCACTTTCCACACTTGTGTTAGTGTTGCAAACCACTTTCCGCACTCGTACTGGCGTTGAAAATGACTTATCGCACTTGTGCTCGTGTTGAGAACCATTATTCGCATTTGTGTTTGTGTTGCAAAAACCAATTTCCACACTTCTGCTGCCGTTGAAAACCACTTTCAGCACTCGTGCTAGTGCTGAAAACCACTTTCCGCACTTGTGCTAGTGTCGTAAACCATTATTCGCATTTGTGTTCGTGTTGCAAAAACCAATTTCCACACTTCTGCTGCCGTTGAAAACCACTTTCAGCACTCGTGCTAGTGCTGAAAACCACGTTTCGCATTTGTGTTAGTGTTGCAAAACCACTTTTGCACTTGTATTAGTGTGGAAAAAACACTTTTTGCACTTATGATAGTGTTGACAAACCACTTTTCGCACTTGTGGTAGTGTTGAAAAACCACTTTTCGCACTTGTGTTAGTGCAGGAAATCCACTTTTGCACTTATATTAGTGTGGAAAAAACACTTTTTGCACTTGTGATAGTGTTGAAAAACCTCTTTTCGCACTTGTGGTAGTGTTGAAAAACCACTTTTCGCACTTGTGTTGGTGCAGGAAACCACTTTTGCACTTGTATTAGTGTGGAAAAAAACACTTTTTGCACTTGTGATAGTGTTGAAAAAAACACTTTTCGCACTTGGGTTGGTGCAGAAAACCATTTTTGCACTTGTATTAGTGTGGAAAAAACACTTTTGCACTTGTGATAGTGTTGAAAAACCACTTTTCGCACTTGTGTTGGTGCAGGAAACCACTTTTGCACTTGTATTAGTGTGGAAAAAACACTTTTTGCACTTGTGTTAGTGTTGAAAACCCACTTTTTGCACTTGTGTTGGTGCAGAAAACCACTTTTGCGCTTGTATTAGTGTGGAAAAAACACTTTTTGCACTTGTATTAGTGTGGAAAAAACACTTTTTGCACTTGTGATAGTGTTGAAAAACCACTTTTGCACTAGTATTAGTGTGGAAAAAACACTTTTTGCACTTATGATTGTGTTGAAAAACCACTTTTCGCACTTGTGATAGTGTTGAAAAACCACTTTTCGCACTTGTGTTGGTGCAGGAAACCACTTTTGCACTTGTATTAGTGTGGAAAAACCACTTTTCGCACTTGTGATAGTGTTGAAAAACCACTTTTCGCACTTGTGTTAGTGTTGAAAACCACTGTCCACACTTGTGCTGGCATTGAAAACCACTTTTCATACATGTGCTCATACTGCAAAACAACTTTCGGCACTTTTGCTGTCGTTGAAAACCACTTTTTGCACTTCTGCTCGTGTTCAAAACCTCATTTCGCGCTCCTGTTAGTGTTCAAAAGCACTCTTTGCATTTGTGTTAGTGTTGCAAAACCACTTATCGCACTTGTGCTCATGTTGAAAACCACACTTTCCACACTTGTGTTAGTGTTGCAAACCACTTTCCGCACTCGTGCTAGTGTTGTAAACAATTATTCGCATTTGTGTTAATGTTGCAAAAACCAATTTCCACACTTCTGCTGCCGTTGAAAACCACTTTCAGCACTCGTGCTAGTGTTGAAAACCACTTTTCGCATTTGTGTTAGTGTTGCAAAACCACATTCGCACTTGTGTTAGTGTTGCAAAACCACTTTCGCACTTGTGTTAGTGT
>NW_027617683.1:0-102552 GCF_964187855.1 Myxine glutinosa
TTTTCAACACTAACACAAGTGTGAAAAGTGGTTTTTCAACACTATCACAAGTGCAAAAAGTGTTTTTTCCACACAAATACAAGTGCGAAAAGTGGTTTTTCAACAATAACACAAGTGCGAAAAGTGGTTTTTCAACACTATCACAAGTGCGAAAAGTGGTTTTTCAACACTAACACAAGTGCGAAAAGTGGTTTTTCAACACTAACACAAATGCGAAAAGTGGTTTTTCAACACTAACACAAGTGCGAAAAGTGGTTTTTCAACACTATCACAAGTGCAAAAAGTGTTTTTTCCACACAAATACAAGTGCGAAAAGTGGTTTTTCAACAATAACACAAGTGCAAAAAGTGGTTTTTCCACACTAATACAAGTGCAAAAGTGGTTTCCTGCACCAACACAAGTGCGGAAAGTGGTTTTTCAACACTAACACAAGTGCGAAAAGTGGTTTTTCAACACTATAACAAGTGCAAAAAGTGTTTTTTCCACACTAATACAAGTGCAAAAGTGGTTTCCTGCACCAACACAAGTGCGAAAAGTGGTTTTTCAACACTAACACAAGTGCGAAAAGTGGTTTTTCCACACTAATACAAGTGCAAAAAGTGTTTTTTCCACACTAATACAAGTGCAAAAGTGGTTTCCTGCACCAACACAAGTGCGGAAAGTGGTTTTTCAACACTAACACAAGTGCGAAAAGTGGTTTTTCAACACTACAACAAGTGCAAAAAGTGTTTTTTCCACACTAATACAAGTGCAAAAGTGGTTTCCTGCACCAACACAAGTGCGAAAAGTGGTTTTTCAACACTAACACAAGTGCGAAAAGTGGTTTTTCCACACTAATACAAGTGCAAAAGTGGTTTCCTGCACTAATACAAGTGCGAAAAGTGGTTTTTCAACACTAACACAAGTGCGAAAAGTGGTTTTTCCACACTAATACAAGTGCAAAAGTGGTTTCCTGCACCAACACAAGTGCGAAAAGTGGTTTATCAACACTAACACAAGTGCGAAAAGTGGTTTTTCAACACTAACACAAGTGCGAAAAGTGGTTTTTCAACACTAACACAAGTGCGAAAAGTGTTTTTTCCATACTAATACAAGTGCAAAAGTGGTTTCCTGCACCAACACAAGTGCGAAAAGTGGTTTTTCAACATTAACACAAGTGCGAAAAGTGGTTTTTCAACACTAACACAAGTGCGAAAAGTGGTTTTTCCACACTAATACAAGTGCAAAAGTGGTTTCCTGCACCAACACAAGTGCGAAAAGTGGTTTTTCAACACTAACACAAGTGCGAAAAGTGGTTTTTCAACACTAACACAAGTGCGAAAAGTGGTTTTTCAACACTATCACAAGTGCAAAAAGTGTTTTTTCCACACTAATACAAGTGCAAAAGTGGTTTCCTGCACCAACACAAGTGCGAAAAGAGGTTTTTCAACACTAACACAAGTGCGAAAAGTGGTTTGTCAACACTAACACAAGTGCGAAAAGTGGTTTTTCAACACTATCACAAGTGCAAAAAGTGTTTTTTCCACACTAATACAAGTGCAAAAGTGGTTTCCTGCACCAACACAAGTGCGAAAAGTGGCTTTTCAACACTATCACAAGTGCGAAAAGTAGTTTTTCAACACTAACACAAGTGCGAAAAGTGGTTTTTCCACACTAATACAAGTGCAAAAGTGGTTTCCTGCACCAACACAAGTGCGAAAAGTCGTTTTTCAACACTAACACAAGTGTGAAAAGTGTTTTTTCCACACTAATACAAGTGCAAAAGTGGTTTCCTGCACCAACACAAGTGCGAAAAGTGGTTTTTCAACACTAACACAAGTGCGAAAAGTGGTTTTTCAACACTATCACAAGTGCAAAAAGTGTTTTTTCCACACTAATACAAGTGCAAAAGTGGTTTCCTGCACCAACACAAGTGCGAAAAGTGGTTTTTCAACACTAACACAAGTGCGAATAGTGGTTTTTCAACACTAACACAAGTGCGAAAAGTGGTTTTTCCACACTAATACAAGTGCAAAAGTGGTTTCCTGCACCAACACAAGTGCGCAAAGTGGTTTTTCAACACTAACACAAGTGCGAAAAGTGGTTTTTCAACACTAACACAAGTGCGAAAAGTGTTTTTTCCACACTAATACAAGTGCAAAAGTGGTTTCCTGCACCAACACAAGTGCGAAAAGTGGTTTTTCAACACTAACACAAGTGCGAAAAGTGGTTTTCAACACTAACACAAGTGCGAAAAGTGGTTTTTCAACACTATCACAAGTGCAAAAAGTGTTTTTTCCACACTAATACAAGTGCAAAAAATGGTTTCCTGCACCAACACAAGTGCGAAAAGTGGTTTTTCAACACTAACACAAGTGCGAAAAGTTGTTTTTCAACACTAACACAAGTGCGAAAAGTGGTTTTTCAACACTAACACAAGTGTGAAAAGTGGTTTTTCCACACTAATACAAGTGCAAAAGTGGTTTCCTGCACCAACACAAGTGCGAAAAGTGGTTTTTCAACACTAACACAAGTGGGAAAAGTGGTTTTTCAACAATATCACAAGTGCAAAAAGTGTTTTTTCCACACTAATACAAGTGCAAAAGTGGTTTCCTGCACCAACACAAGTGCGAAAAGTGGTTTTTCAACACTATCACAAGTGCAAAAAGTGTTTTTTCCACACTAATACAAGTGCAAAAGTGGTTTACTGCACCAACACAAGTGCGAAAAGTGGTTTTTCAACACTAACACAAGTGGGAAAAGTGGTTTTTCAACAATATCACAAGTGCAAAAAGTGTTTTTTCCACACTAATACAAGTGCAAAAGTGGTTTCCTGCACCAACACAAGTGCGAAAAGTGGTTTTTCAACACTATCACAAGTGCGAAAAGTGGTTTTTCAACACTAACACAAGTGCGAAAAGTGGTTTTTCCACACTAATACAAGTGCAAAAGTGGTTTCCTGCACCAACACAAGTGCGAAAAGTCGTTTTTCAACACTAACACAAGTGTGAAAAGTGGTTTTTCAACACTATCACAAGTGCAAAAAGTGTTTTTTCCACACAAATACAAGTGCGAAAAGTGGTTTTTCAACAATAACACAAGTGCGAAAAGTGGTTTTTCAACACTATCACAAGTGCGAAAAGTGGTTTTTCAACACTAACACAAGTGCGAAAAGTGGTTTTTCAACACTAACACAAATGCGAAAAGTGGTTTTTCAACACTAACACAAGTGCGAAAAGTGGTTTTTCAACACTATCACAAGTGCAAAAAGTGTTTTTTCCACACAAATACAAGTGCGAAAAGTGGTTTTTCAACAATAACACAAGTGCAAAAAGTGGTTTTTCCACACTAATACAAGTGCAAAAGTGGTTTCCTGCACCAACACAAGTGCGGAAAGTGGTTTTTCAACACTAACACAAGTGCGAAAAGTGGTTTTTCAACACTATAACAAGTGCAAAAAGTGTTTTTTCCACACTAATACAAGTGCAAAAGTGGTTTCCTGCACCAACACAAGTGCGAAAAGTGGTTTTTCAACACTAACACAAGTGCGAAAAGTGGTTTTTCCACACTAATACAAGTGCAAAAGTGGTTTCCTGCACTAACACAAGTGCGAAAAGTGGTTTTTCAACACTAACACAAGTGCGAAAAGTGGTTTTTCCACACTAATACAAGTGCAAAAGTGGTTTCCTGCACCAACACAAGTGCGAAAAGTGGTTTATCAACACTAACACAAGTGCGAAAAGTGGTTTTTCAACACTAACACAAGTGCGAAAAGTGGTTTTTCAACACTAACACAAGTGCGAAAAGTGTTTTTTCCATACTAATACAAGTGCAAAAGTGGTTTCCTGCACCAACACAAGTGCGAAAAGTGGTTTTTCAACATTAACACAAGTGCGAAAAGTGGTTTTTCAACACTAACACAAGTGCGAAAAGTGGTTTTTCCACACTAATACAAGTGCAAAAGTGGTTTCCTGCACCAACACAAGTGCGAAAAGTGGTTTTTCAACACTAACACAAGTGCGAAAAGTGGTTTTTCAACACTAACACAAGTGCGAAAAGTGGTTTTTCAACACTATCACAAGTGCAAAAAGTGTTTTTTCCACACTAATACAAGTGCAAAAGTGGTTTCTGCACCAACACAAGTGCGAAAAGAGGTTTTTCAACACTAACACAAGTGCGAAAAGTGGTTTGTCAACACTAACACAAGTGCGAAAAGTGGTTTTTCAACACTATCACAAGTGCAAAAAGTGTTTTTTCCACACTAATACAAGTGCAAAAGTGGTTTCCTGCACCAACACAAGTGCGAAAAGTGGCTTTTCAACACTATCACAAGTGCGAAAAGTAGTTTTTCAACACTAACACAAGTGCGAAAAGTGGTTTTTCCACACTAATACAAGTGCAAAAGTGGTTTCCTGCACCAACACAAGTGCGAAAAGTCGTTTTTCAACACTAACACAAGTGTGAAAAGTGTTTTTTCCACACTAATACAAGTGCAAAAGTGGTTTCCTGCACCAACACAAGTGCGAAAAGTGGTTTTTCAACACTAACACAAGTGCGAAAAGTGGTTTTTCAACACTATCACAAGTGCAAAAAGTGTTTTTTCCACACTAATACAAGTGCAAAAGTGGTTTCCTGCACCAACACAAGTGCGAAAAGTGGTTTTTCAACACTAACACAAGTGCGAATAGTGGTTTTTCAACACTAACACAAGTGCGAAAAGTGGTTTTTCCACACTAATACAAGTGCAAAAGTGGTTTCCTGCACCAACACAAGTGCGCAAAGTGGTTTTTCAACACTAACACAAGTGCGAAAAGTGGTTTTTCAACACTAACACAAGTGCAAAAAGTGTTTTTTCCACACTAATACAAGTGCAAAAGTGGTTTCCTGCACCAACACAAGTGCGAAAAGTGGTTTTTCAACACTAACACAAGTGGGAAAAGTGGTTTTTCAACAATATCACAAGTGCAAAAAGTGTTTTTTCCACACTAATACAAGTGCAAAAGTGGTTTCCTGCACCAACACAAGTGCGAAAAGTGGTTTTTCAACACTATCACAAGTGCGAAAAGTGGTTTTTCAACACTAACACAAGTGCGAAAAGTGGTTTTTCCACACTAATACAAGTGCAAAAGTGGTTTCCTGCACCAACACAAGTGCGAAAAGTCGTTTTTCAACACTAACACAAGTGTGAAAAGTGGTTTTTCAACACTATCACAAGTGCAAAAAGTGTTTTTTCCACACAAATACAAGTGCGAAAAGTGGTTTTTCAACAATAACACAAGTGCGAAAAGTGGTTTTTCAACACTATCACAAGTGCGAAAAGTGGTTTTTCAACACTAACACAAGTGCGAAAAGTGGTTTTTCAACACTAACACAAATGCGAAAAGTGGTTTTTCAACACTAACACAAGTGCGAAAAGTGGTTTTTCAACACTATCACAAGTGCAAAAAGTGTTTTTTCCACACAAATACAAGTGCGAAAAGTGGTTTTTCAACAATAACACAAGTGCAAAAAGTGGTTTTTCCACACTAATACAAGTGCAAAAGTGGTTTCCTGCACCAACACAAGTGCGGAAAGTGGTTTTTCAACACTAACACAAGTGCGAAAAGTGGTTTTTCAACACTATAACAAGTGCAAAAAGTGTTTTTTCCACACTAATACAAGTGCAAAAGTGGTTTCCTGCACCAACACAAGTGCGAAAAGTGGTTTTTCAACACTAACACAAGTGCGAAAAGTGGTTTTTCCACACTAATACAAGTGCAAAAGTGGTTTCCTGCACTAACACAAGTGCGAAAAGTGGTTTTTCAACACTAACACAAGTGCGAAAAGTGGTTTTTCCACACTAATACAAATGCAAAAGTGGTTTCCTGCACCAACACAAGTGCGAAAAGTGGTTTATCAACACTAACACAAGTGCGAAAAGTGGTTTTTCAACACTAACACAAGTGCGAAAAGTGGTTTTTCAACACTAACACAAGTGCGAAAAGTGTTTTTTCCATACTAATACAAGTGCAAAAGTGGTTTCCTGCACCAACACAAGTGCGAAAAGTGGTTTTTCAACATTAACACAAGTGCGAAAAGTGGTTTTTCAACACTAACACAAGTGCGAAAAGTGGTTTTTCCACACTAATACAAGTGCAAAAGTGGTTTCCTGCACCAACACAAGTGCGAAAAGTGGTTTTTCAACACTAACACAAGTGCGAAAAGTGGTTTTTCAACACTAACACAAGTGCGAAAAGTGGTTTTTCAACACTATCACAAGTGCAAAAAGTGTTTTTTCCACACTAATACAAGTGCAAAAGTGGTTTCCTGCACCAACACAAGTGCGAAAAGAGGTTTTTCAACACTAACACAAGTGCGAAAAGTGGTTTGTCAACACTAACACAAGTGCGAAAAGTGGTTTTTCAACACTATCACAAGTGCAAAAAGTGTTTTTTCCACACTAATACAAGTGCAAAAGTGGTTTCCTGCACCAACACAAGTGCGAAAAGTGGCTTTTCAACACTATCACAAGTGCGAAAAGTAGTTTTTCAACACTAACACAAGTGCGAAAAGTGGTTTTTCCACACTAATACAAGTGCAAAAGTGGTTTCCTGCACCAACACAAGTGCGAAAAGTCGTTTTTCAACACTAACACAAGTGTGAAAAGTGTTTTTTCCACACTAATACAAGTGCAAAAGTGGTTTCCTGCACCAACACAAGTGCGAAAAGTGGTTTTTCAACACTAACACAAGTGCGAAAAGTGGTTTTTCAACACTATCACAAGTGCAAAAAGTGTTTTTTCCACACTAATACAAGTGCAAAAGTGGTTTCCTGCACCAACACAAGTGCGAAAAGTGGTTTTTCAACACTAACACAAGTGCGAATAGTGGTTTTTCAACACTAACACAAGTGCGAAAAGTGGTTTTTCCACACTAATACAAGTGCAAAAGTGGTTTCCTGCACCAACACAAGTGCGCAAAGTGGTTTTTCAACACTAACACAAGTGCGAAAAGTGGTTTTTCAACACTAACACAAGTGCGAAAAGTGTTTTTTCCACACTAATACAAGTGCAAAAGTGGTTTCCTGCACCAACACAAGTGCGAAAAGTGGTTTTTCAACACTAACACAAGTGCGAAAAGTGGTTTTCAACACTAACACAAGTGCGAAAAGTGGTTTTTCAACACTATCACAAGTGCAAAAAGTGTTTTTTCCACACTAATACAAGTGCAAAAGTGGTTTCCTGCACCAACACAAGTGCGAAAAGTGGTTTTTCAACACTAACACAAGTGGGAAAAGTGGTTTTTCAACAATATCACAAGTGCAAAAAGTGTTTTTTCCACACTAATACAAGTGCAAAAGTGGTTTCCTGCACCAACACAAATGCGAAAAGTGGTTTTTCAACACTATCACAAGTGCAAAAAGTGTTTTTTCCACACTAATACAAGTGCAAAAGTGGTTTACTGCACCAACACAAGTGCGAAAAGTGGTTTTTCAACACTAACACAAGTGGGAAAAGTGGTTTTTCAACAATATCACAAGTGCAAAAAGTGTTTTTTCCACACTAATACAAGTGCAAAAGTGGTTTCCTGCACCAACACAAGTGCGAAAAGTGGTTTTTCAACACTATCACAAGTGCGAAAAGTGGTTTTTCAACACTAACACAAGTGCGAAAAGTGGTTTTTCCACACTAATACAAGTGCAAAAGTGGTTTCCTGCACCAACACAAGTGCGAAAAGTCGTTTTTCAACACTAACACAAGTGTGAAAAGTGGTTTTTCAACACTATCACAAGTGCAAAAAGTGTTTTTTCCACACAAATACAAGTGCGAAAAGTGGTTTTTCAACAATAACACAAGTGCGAAAAGTGGTTTTTCAACACTATCACAAGTGCGAAAAGTGGTTTTTCAACACTAACACAAGTGCGAAAAGTGGTTTTTCAACACTAACACAAATGCGAAAAGTGGTTTTTCAACACTAACACAAGTGCGAAAAGTGGTTTTTCAACACTATCACAAGTGCAAAAAGTGTTTTTTCCACACAAATACAAGTGCGAAAAGTGGTTTTTCAACAATAACACAAGTGCAAAAAGTGGTTTTTCCACACTAATACAAGTGCAAAAGTGGTTTCCTGCACCAACACAAGTGCGGAAAGTGGTTTTTCAACACTAACACAAGTGCGAAAAGTGGTTTTTCAACACTATAACAAGTGCAAAAAGTGTTTTTTCCACACTAATACAAGTGCAAAAGTGGTTTCCTGCACCAACACAAGTGCGAAAAGTGGTTTTTCAACACTAACACAAGTGCGAAAAGTGGTTTTTCCACACTAATACAAGTGCAAAAGTGGTTTCCTGCACTAACACAAGTGCGAAAAGTGGTTTTTCAACACTAACACAAGTGCGAAAAGTGGTTTTTCCACACTAATACAAGTGCAAAAGTGGTTTCCTGCACCAACACAAGTGCGAAAAGTGGTTTATCAACACTAACACAAGTGCGAAAAGTGGTTTTTCAACACTAACACAAGTGCGAAAAGTGGTTTTTCAACACTAACACAAGTGCGAAAAGTGTTTTTTCCATACTAATACAAGTGCAAAAGTGGTTTCCTGCACCAACACAAGTGCGAAAAGTGGTTTTTCAACATTAACACAAGTGCGAAAAGTGGTTTTTCAACACTAACACAAGTGCGAAAAGTGGTTTTTCCACACTAATACAAGTGCAAAAGTGGTTTCCTGCACCAACACAAGTGCGAAAAGTGGTTTTTCAACACTAACACAAGTGCGAAAAGTGGTTTTTCAACACTAACACAAGTGCGAAAAGTGGTTTTTCAACACTATCACAAGTGCAAAAAGTGTTTTTTCCACACTAATACAAGTGCAAAAGTGGTTTCTGCACCAACACAAGTGCGAAAAGAGGTTTTTCAACACTAACACAAGTGCGAAAAGTGGTTTGTCAACACTAACACAAGTGCGAAAAGTGGTTTTTCAACACTATCACAAGTGCAAAAAGTGTTTTTTCCACACTAATACAAGTGCAAAAGTGGTTTCCTGCACCAACACAAGTGCGAAAAGTGGCTTTTCAACACTATCACAAGTGCGAAAAGTAGTTTTTCAACACTAACACAAGTGCGAAAAGTGGTTTTTCCACACTAATACAAGTGCAAAAGTGGTTTCCTGCACCAACACAAGTGCGAAAAGTCGTTTTTCAACACTAACACAAGTGTGAAAAGTGTTTTTTCCACACTAATACAAGTGCAAAAGTGGTTTCCTGCACCAACACAAGTGCGAAAAGTGGTTTTTCAACACTAACACAAGTGCGAAAAGTGGTTTTTCAACACTATCACAAGTGCAAAAAGTGTTTTTTCCACACTAATACAAGTGCAAAAGTGGTTTCCTGCACCAACACAAGTGCGAAAAGTGGTTTTTCAACACTAACACAAGTGCGAATAGTGGTTTTTCAACACTAACACAAGTGCGAAAAGTGGTTTTTCCACACTAATACAAGTGCAAAAGTGGTTTCCTGCACCAACACAAGTGCGCAAAGTGGTTTTTCAACACTAACACAAGTGCGAAAAGTGGTTTTTCAACACTAACACAAGTGCGAAAAGTGTTTTTTCCACACTAATACAAGTGCAAAAGTGGTTTCCTGCACCAACACAAGTGCGAAAAGTGGTTTTCAACACTAACACAAGTGCGAAAAGTGGTTTTTCAACACTATCACAAGTGCAAAAAGTGTTTTTTCCACACTAATACAAGTGCAAAAAGTGGTTTCCTGCACCAACACAAGTGCGAAAAGTGGTTTTTCAACACTAACACAAGTGCGAAAAGTGGTTTTTCAACACTAACACAAGTGCGAAAAGTGGTTTTTCAACACTAACACAAGTGTGAAAAGTGGTTTTTCCACACTAATACAAGTGCAAAAGTGGTTTCCTGCACCAACACAAGTGCGAAAAGTGGTTTTTCAACACTAACACAAGTGCGAAAAGTGGTTTTTCAACACTATCACAAGTGCAAAAAGTGTTTTTTCCACACTAATACAAGTGCAAAAGTGGTTTCCTGCACCAACACAAGTGCGAAAAGTGGTTTTTCAACACTAACACAAGTGGGAAAAGTGGTTTTTCAACAATATCACAAGTGCAAAAAGTGTTTTTTCCACACTAATACAAGTGCAAAAGTGGTTTCCTGCACCAACACAAGTGCGAAAAGTGGTTTTTCAACACTATCACAAGTGCGAAAAGTGGTTTTTCAACACTAACACAAGTGCGAAAAGTGGTTTTTCCACACTAATACAAGTGCAAAAGTGGTTTCCTGCACCAACACAAGTGCGAAAAGTCGTTTTTCAACACTATCACAAGTGCAAAAAGTGTTTTTTCCACACTAATACAAGTGCAAAAGTGGTTTCCTGCACCAACACAAGTGCGAAAAGTGGTTTTTCAACACTAACACAAGTGCGAAAAGTGGTTTTTCAACACTATCACAAGTGCAAAAAGTGTTTTTTCCACACTAATACAAGTGCAAAAGTGGTTTCCTGCACCAACACAAGTGCGAAAAGTGGTTTTTCAACACTAACACAAGTGCGAAAAGTGGTTTTTCAACACTAACACAAGTGCGAAAAGTGGTTTTTCCACACTATTACAAGTGCAAAAGTGGTTTCCTGCACCAACACAAGTGCGAAAAGTGGTTTTTAAACACTAACACAAGTGCGAAAAGTGGTTTTTCAACACTATCACAAGTGCAAAAAGTGTTTTTTCCACACTAATACAAGTGCAAAAGTGGTTTCCTGCACCAACACAAGTGCGAAAAGTGGTTTTTCAACACTAACACAAGTGGGAAAAGTGGTTTTTCAACAATATCACAAGTGCAAAAAGTGTTTTTTCCACACTAATACAAGTGCAAAAGTGGTTTCCTGCACCAACACAAGTGCGAAAAGTGGTTTTTCAACACTATCACAAGTGCGAAAAGTGGTTTTTCAACACTAACACAAGTGCGAAAAGTGGTTTTTCCACACTAATACAAGTGCAAAAGTGGTTTCCTGCACCAACACAAGTGCGAAAAGTCGTTTTTCAACACTAACACAAGTGTGAAAAGTGGTTTTTCAACACTATCACAAGTGCAAAAAGTGTTTTTTCCACACAAATACAAGTGCGAAAAGTGGTTTTTCAACAATAACACAAGTGCGAAAAGTGGTTTTTCAACACTATCACAAGTGCGAAAAGTGGTTTTTCAACACTAACACAAGTGCGAAAAGTGGTTTTTCAACACTAACACAAATGCGAAAAGTGGTTTTTCAACACTAACACAAGTGCGAAAAGTGGTTTTTCAACACTATCACAAGTGCAAAAAGTGTTTTTTCCACACAAATACAAGTGCGAAAAGTGGTTTTTCAACAATAACACAAGTGCAAAAAGTGGTTTTTCCACACTAATACAAGTGCAAAAGTGGTTTCCTGCACCAACACAAGTGCGGAAAGTGGTTTTTCAACACTAACACAAGTGCGAAAAGTGGTTTTTCAACACTATAACAAGTGCAAAAAGTGTTTTTTCCACACTAATACAAGTGCAAAAGTGGTTTCCTGCACCAACACAAGTGCGAAAAGTGGTTTTTCAACACTAACACAAGTGCGAAAAGTGGTTTTTCCACACTAATACAAGTGCAAAAGTGGTTTCCTGCACTAACACAAGTGCGAAAAGTGGTTTTTCAACACTAACACAAGTGCGAAAAGTGGTTTTTCCACACTAATACAAGTGCAAAAGTGGTTTCCTGCACCAACACAAGTGCGAAAAGTGGTTTATCAACACTAACACAAGTGCGAAAAGTGGTTTTTCAACACTAACACAAGTGCGAAAAGTGGTTTTTCAACACTAACACAAGTGCGAAAAGTGTTTTTTCCATACTAATACAAGTGCAAAAGTGGTTTCCTGCACCAACACAAGTGCGAAAAGTGGTTTTTCAACATTAACACAAGTGCGAAAAGTGGTTTTTCAACACTAACACAAGTGCGAAAAGTGGTTTTTCCACACTAATACAAGTGCAAAAGTGGTTTCCTGCACCAACACAAGTGCGAAAAGTGGTTTTTCAACACTAACACAAGTGCGAAAAGTGGTTTTTCAACACTAACACAAGTGCGAAAAGTGGTTTTTCAACACTATCACAAGTGCAAAAAGTGTTTTTTCCACACTAATACAAGTGCAAAAGTGGTTTCCTGCACCAACACAAGTGCGAAAAGAGGTTTTTCAACACTAACACAAGTGCGAAAAGTGGTTTGTCAACACTAACACAAGTGCGAAAAGTGGTTTTTCAACACTATCACAAGTGCAAAAAGTGTTTTTTCCACACTAATACAAGTGCAAAAGTGGTTTCCTGCACCAACACAAGTGCGAAAAGTGGCTTTTCAACACTATCACAAGTGCGAAAAGTAGTTTTTCAACACTAACACAAGTGCGAAAAGTGGTTTTTCCACACTAATACAAGTGCAAAAGTGGTTTCCTGCACCAACACAAGTGCGAAAAGTCGTTTTTCAACACTAACACAAGTGTGAAAAGTGTTTTTTCCACACTAATACAAGTGCAAAAGTGGTTTCCTGCACCAACACAAGTGCGAAAAGTGGTTTTTCAACACTAACACAAGTGCGAAAAGTGGTTTTTCAACACTATCACAAGTGCAAAAAGTGTTTTTTCCACACTAATACAAGTGCAAAAGTGGTTTCCTGCACCAACACAAGTGCGAAAAGTGGTTTTTCAACACTAACACAAGTGCGAATAGTGGTTTTTCAACACTAACACAAGTGCGAAAAGTGGTTTTTCCACACTAATACAAGTGCAAAAGTGGTTTCCTGCACCAACACAAGTGCGCAAAGTGGTTTTTCAACACTAACACAAGTGCGAAAAGTGGTTTTTCAACACTAACACAAGTGCGAAAAGTGTTTTTTCCACACTAATACAAGTGCAAAAGTGGTTTCCTGCACCAACACAAGTGCGAAAAGTGGTTTTTCAACACTAACACAAGTGCGAAAAGTGGTTTTCAACACTAACACAAGTGCGAAAAGTGGTTTTTCAACACTATCACAAGTGCAAAAAGTGTTTTTTCCACACTAATACAAGTGCAAAAAGTGGTTTCCTGCACCAACACAAGTGCGAAAAGTGGTTTTTCAACACTAACACAAGTGCGAAAAGTGGTTTTTCAACACTAACACAAGTGCGAAAAGTGGTTTTTCAACACTAACACAAGTGTGAAAAGTGGTTTTTCCACACTAATACAAGTGCAAAAGTGGTTTCCTGCACCAACACAAGTGCGAAAAGTGGTTTTTCAACACTAACACAAGTGGGAAAAGTGGTTTTTCAACAATATCACAAGTGCAAAAAGTGTTTTTTCCACACTAATACAAGTGCAAAAAGTGGTTTCCTGCACCAACACAAGTGCGAAAAGTGGTTTTTCAACACTATCACAAGTGCAAAAAGTGTTTTTTCCACACTAATACAAGTGCAAAAGTGGTTTACTGCACCAACACAAGTGCGGAAAGTGGTTTTTCAACACTAACACAAGTGGGAAAAGTGGTTTTTCAACAATATCACAAGTGCAAAAAGTGTTTTTTCCACACTAATACAAGTGCAAAAGTGGTTTCCTGCACCAACACAAGTGCGAAAAGTGGTTTTTCAACACTATCACAAGTGCGAAAAGTGGTTTTTCAACACTAACACAAGTGCGAAAAGTGGTTTTTCCACACTAATACAAGTGCAAAAGTGGTTTCCTGCACCAACACAAGTGCGAAAAGTCGTTTTTCAACACTAACACAAGTGTGAAAAGTGGTTTTTCAACACTATCACAAGTGCAAAAAGTGTTTTTTCAACACTAACACAAGTGCGAAAAGTGGTTTTTCAACACTAACACAAGTGCGAAAAGTGGTTTTTCAACACTATCACAAGTGCGAAAAGTGGTTTCCTGCACCAACACAAGTGCGAAAAGTGGTTTTTAAACACTAACACAAGTGCGAAAAGTGGTTTTTCAACACTAACACAAGTGCGAAAAGTGTTTTTTCCACACTAATACAAGTGCAAAAGTGGTTTCCTGCACCAACACAAGTGCGAAAAGTGGTTTTTCAACACTAACACAAGTGCAAAAAGTGGTTTTTCAACACTAACACAAGTGCGAAAAGTGGTTTTTCCACACTAATACAAGTGCAAAAGTGGTTTCCTGCACCAACACAAGTGCGAAAAGTGGTTTTTAAACACTAACACAAGTGCGAAAAGTGGTTTTTCAACACTATCACAAGTGCAAAAAGTGTTTTTTCCACACTAATACAAGTGCAAAAGTGGTTTCCTGCACCAACACAAGTGCGAAAAGTGGTTTTTCAACACTAACACAAGTGGGAAAAGTGGTTTTTCAACAATATCACAAGTGCAAAAAGTGTTTTTTCCACACTAATACAAGTGCAAAAGTGGTTTCCTGCACCAACACAAGTGCGAAAAGTGGTTTTTCAACACTATCACAAGTGCGAAAAGTGGTTTTTCAACACTAACACAAGTGCGAAAAGTGGTTTTTCCACACTAATACAAGTGCAAAAGTGGTTTCCTGCACCAACACAAGTGCGAAAAGTCGTTTTTCAACACTAACACAAGTGTGAAAAGTGGTTTTTCAACACTATCACAAGTGCAAAAAGTGTTTTTTCCACACAAATACAAGTGCGAAAAGTGGTTTTTCAACAATAACACAAGTGCGAAAAGTGGTTTTTCAACACTATCACAAGTGCGAAAAGTGGTTTTTCAACACTAACACAAGTGCGAAAAGTGGTTTTTCAACACTAACACAAATGCGAAAAGTGGTTTTTCAACACTAACACAAGTGCGAAAAGTGGTTTTTCAACACTATCACAAGTGCAAAAAGTGTTTTTTCCACACAAATACAAGTGCGAAAAGTGGTTTTTCAACAATAACACAAGTGCAAAAAGTGGTTTTTCCACACTAATACAAGTGCAAAAGTGGTTTCCTGCACCAACACAAGTGCGGAAAGTGGTTTTTCAACACTAACACAAGTGCGAAAAGTGGTTTTTCAACACTATAACAAGTGCAAAAAGTGTTTTTTCCACACTAATACAAGTGCAAAAGTGGTTTCCTGCACCAACACAAGTGCGAAAAGTGGTTTTTCAACACTAACACAAGTGCGAAAAGTGGTTTTTCCACACTAATACAAGTGCAAAAGTGGTTTCCTGCACTAACACAAGTGCGAAAAGTGGTTTTTCAACACTAACACAAGTGCGAAAAGTGGTTTTTCCACACTAATACAAGTGCAAAAGTGGTTTCCTGCACCAACACAAGTGCGAAAAGTGGTTTATCAACACTAACACAAGTGCGAAAAGTGGTTTTTCAACACTAACACAAGTGCGAAAAGTGGTTTTTCAACACTAACACAAGTGCGAAAAGTGTTTTTTCCATACTAATACAAGTGCAAAAGTGGTTTCCTGCACCAACACAAGTGCGAAAAGTGGTTTTTCAACATTAACACAAGTGCGAAAAGTGGTTTTTCAACACTAACACAAGTGCGAAAAGTGGTTTTTCCACACTAATACAAGTGCAAAAGTGGTTTCCTGCACCAACACAAGTGCGAAAAGTGGTTTTTCAACACTAACACAAGTGCGAAAAGTGGTTTTTCAACACTAACACAAGTGCGAAAAGTGGTTTTTCAACACTATCACAAGTGCAAAAAGTGTTTTTTCCACACTAATACAAGTGCAAAAGTGGTTTCCTGCACCAACACAAGTGCGAAAAGAGGTTTTTCAACACTAACACAAGTGCGAAAAGTGGTTTGTCAACACTAACACAAGTGCGAAAAGTGGTTTTTCAACACTATCACAAGTGCAAAAAGTGTTTTTTCCACACTAATACAAGTGCAAAAGTGGTTTCCTGCACCAACACAAGTGCGAAAAGTGGCTTTTCAACACTATCACAAGTGCGAAAAGTAGTTTTTCAACACTAACACAAGTGCGAAAAGTGGTTTTTCCACACTAATACAAGTGCAAAAGTGGTTTCCTGCACCAACACAAGTGCGAAAAGTCGTTTTTCAACACTAACACAAGTGTGAAAAGTGTTTTTTCCACACTAATACAAGTGCAAAAGTGGTTTCCTGCACCAACACAAGTGCGAAAAGTGGTTTTTCAACACTAACACAAGTGCGAAAAGTGGTTTTTCAACACTATCACAAGTGCAAAAAGTGTTTTTTCCACACTAATACAAGTGCAAAAGTGGTTTCCTGCACCAACACAAGTGCGAAAAGTGGTTTTTCAACACTAACACAAGTGCGAATAGTGGTTTTTCAACACTAACACAAGTGCGAAAAGTGGTTTTTCCACACTAATACAAGTGCAAAAGTGGTTTCCTGCACCAACACAAGTGCGCAAAGTGGTTTTTCAACACTAACACAAGTGCGAAAAGTGGTTTTTCAACACTAACACAAGTGCGAAAAGTGTTTTTTCCACACTAATACAAGTGCAAAAGTGGTTTCCTGCACCAACACAAGTGCGAAAAGTGGTTTTTCAACACTAACACAAGTGCGAAAAGTGGTTTTCAACACTAACACAAGTGCGAAAAGTGGTTTTTCAACACTATCACAAGTGCAAAAAGTGTTTTTTCCACACTAATACAAGTGCAAAAAGTGGTTTCCTGCACCAACACAAGTGCGAAAAGTGGTTTTTCAACACTAACACAAGTGCGAAAAGTGGTTTTTCAACACTAACACAAGTGCGAAAAGTGGTTTTTCAACACTAACACAAGTGTGAAAAGTGGTTTTTCCACACTAATACAAGTGCAAAAGTGGTTTCCTGCACCAACACAAGTGCGAAAAGTGGTTTTTCAACACTAACACAAGTGGGAAAAGTGGTTTTTCAACAATATCACAAGTGCAAAAAGTGTTTTTTCCACACTAATACAAGTGCAAAAGTGGTTTCCTGCACCAACACAAGTGCGAAAAGTGGTTTTTCAACACTATCACAAGTGCAAAAAGTGTTTTTTCCACACTAATACAAGTGCAAAAGTGGTTTACTGCACCAACACAAGTGCGAAAAGTGGTTTTTCAACACTAACACAAGTGGGAAAAGTGGTTTTTCAACAATATCACAAGTGCAAAAAGTGTTTTTTCCACACTAATACAAGTGCAAAAGTGGTTTCCTGCACCAACACAAGTGCGAAAAGTGGTTTTTCAACACTATCACAAGTGCGAAAAGTGGTTTTTCAACACTAACACAAGTGCGAAAAGTGGTTTTTCCACACTAATACAAGTGCAAAAGTGGTTTCCTGCACCAACACAAGTGCGAAAAGTCGTTTTTCAACACTAACACAAGTGTGAAAAGTGGTTTTTCAACACTATCACAAGTGCAAAAAGTGTTTTTTCCACACAAATACAAGTGCGAAAAGTGGTTTTTCAACAATAACACAAGTGCGAAAAGTGGTTTTTCAACACTATCACAAGTGCGAAAAGTGGTTTTTCAACACTAACACAAGTGCGAAAAGTGGTTTTTCAACACTAACACAAATGCGAAAAGTGGTTTTTCAACACTAACACAAGTGCGAAAAGTGGTTTTTCAACACTATCACAAGTGCAAAAAGTGTTTTTTCCACACAAATACAAGTGCGAAAAGTGGTTTTTCAACAATAACACAAGTGCAAAAAGTGGTTTTTCCACACTAATACAAGTGCAAAAGTGGTTTCCTGCACCAACACAAGTGCGGAAAGTGGTTTTTCAACACTAACACAAGTGCGAAAAGTGGTTTTTCAACACTATAACAAGTGCAAAAAGTGTTTTTCCCACACTAATACAAGTGCAAAAGTGGTTTCCTGCACCAACACAAGTGCGAAAAGTGGTTTTTCAACACTAACACAAGTGCGAAAAGTGGTTTTTCCACACTAATACAAGTGCAAAAGTGGTTTCCTGCACTAACACAAGTGCGAAAAGTGGTTTTTCAACACTAACACAAGTGCGAAAAGTGGTTTTTCCACACTAATACAAGTGCAAAAGTGGTTTCCTGCACCAACACAAGTGCGAAAAGTGGTTTATCAACACTAACACAAGTGCGAAAAGTGGTTTTTCAACACTAACACAAGTGCGAAAAGTGGTTTTTCAACACTAACACAAGTGCGAAAAGTGTTTTTTCCATACTAATACAAGTGCAAAAGTGGTTTCCTGCACCAACACAAGTGCGAAAAGTGGTTTTTCAACATTAACACAAGTGCGAAAAGTGGTTTTTCAACACTAACACAAGTGCGAAAAGTGGTTTTTCCACACTAATACAAGTGCAAAAGTGGTTTCCTGCACCAACACAAGTGCGAAAAGTGGTTTTTCAACACTAACACAAGTGCGAAAAGTGGTTTTTCAACACTAACACAAGTGCGAAAAGTGGTTTTTCAACACTATCACAAGTGCAAAAAGTGTTTTTTCCACACTAATACAAGTGCAAAAGTGGTTTCCTGCACCAACACAAGTGCGAAAAGAGGTTTTTCAACACTAACACAAGTGCGAAAAGTGGTTTGTCAACACTAACACAAGTGCGAAAAGTGGTTTTTCAACACTATCACAAGTGCAAAAAGTGTTTTTTCCACACTAATACAAGTGCAAAAGTGGTTTCCTGCACCAACACAAGTGCGAAAAGTGGCTTTTCAACACTATCACAAGTGCGAAAAGTAGTTTTTCAACACTAACACAAGTGCGAAAAGTGGTTTTTCCACACTAATACAAGTGCAAAAGTGGTTTCCTGCACCAACACAAGTGCGAAAAGTCGTTTTTCAACACTAACACAAGTGTGAAAAGTGTTTTTTCCACACTAATACAAGTGCAAAAGTGGTTTCCTGCACCAACACAAGTGCGAAAAGTGGTTTTTCAACACTAACACAAGTGCGAAAAGTGGTTTTTCAACACTATCACAAGTGCAAAAAGTGTTTTTTCCACACTAATACAAGTGCAAAAGTGGTTTCCTGCACCAACACAAGTGCGAAAAGTGGTTTTTCAACACTAACACAAGTGCGAATAGTGGTTTTTCAACACTAACACAAGTGCGAAAAGTGGTTTTTCCACACTAATACAAGTGCAAAAGTGGTTTCCTGCACCAACACAAGTGCGCAAAGTGGTTTTTCAACACTAACACAAGTGCGAAAAGTGGTTTTTCAACACTAACACAAGTGCGAAAAGTGTTTTTTCCACACTAATACAAGTGCAAAAGTGGTTTCCTGCACCAACACAAGTGCGAAAAGTGGTTTTTCAACACTAACACAAGTGCGAAAAGTGGTTTTCAACACTAACACAAGTGCGAAAAGTGGTTTTTCAACACTATCACAAGTGCAAAAAGTGTTTTTTCCACACTAATACAAGTGCAAAAAGTGGTTTCCTGCACCAACACAAGTGCGAAAAGTGGTTTTTCAACACTAACACAAGTGCGAAAAGTGGTTTTTCAACACTAACACAAGTGCGAAAAGTGGTTTTTCAACACTAACACAAGTGTGAAAAGTGGTTTTTCCACACTAATACAAGTGCAAAAGTGGTTTCCTGCACCAACACAAGTGTGAAAAGTGGTTTTTCAACACTAACACAAGTGGGAAAAGTGGTTTTTCAACAATATCACAAGTGCAAAAAGTGTTTTTTCCACACTAATACAAGTGCAAAAGTGGTTTCCTGCACCAACACAAGTGCGAAAAGTGGTTTTTCAACACTATCACAAGTGCAAAAAGTGTTTTTTCCACACTAATACAAGTGCAAAAGTGGTTTACTGCACCAACACAAGTGCGAAAAGTGGTTTTTCAACACTAACACAAGTGGGAAAAGTGGTTTTTCAACAATATCACAAGTGCAAAAAGTGTTTTTTCCACACTAATACAAGTGCAAAAGTGGTTTCCTGCACCAACACAAGTGCGAAAAGTGGTTTTTCAACACTATCACAAGTGCGAAAAGTGGTTTTTCAACACTAACACAAGTGCGAAAAGTGGTTTTTCCACACTAATACAAGTGCAAAAGTGGTTTCCTGCACCAACACAAGTGCGAAAAGTCGTTTTTCAACACTAACACAAGTGTGAAAAGTGGTTTTTCAACACTATCACAAGTGCAAAAAGTGTTTTTTCCACACAAATACAAGTGCGAAAAGTGGTTTTTCAACAATAACACAAGTGCGAAAAGTGGTTTTTCAACACTATCACAAGTGCGAAAAGTGGTTTTTCAACACTAACACAAGTGCGAAAAGTGGTTTTTCAACACTAACACAAATGCGAAAAGTGGTTTTTCAACACTAACACAAGTGCGAAAAGTGGTTTTTCAACACTATCACAAGTGCAAAAAGTGTTTTTTCCACACAAATACAAGTGCGAAAAGTGGTTTTTCAACAATAACACAAGTGCAAAAAGTGGTTTTTCCACACTAATACAAGTGCAAAAGTGGTTTCCTGCACCAACACAAGTGCGGAAAGTGGTTTTTCAACACTAACACAAGTGCGAAAAGTGGTTTTTCAACACTATAACAAGTGCAAAAAGTGTTTTTTCCACACTAATACAAGTGCAAAAGTGGTTTCCTGCACCAACACAAGTGCGAAAAGTGGTTTTTCAACACTAACACAAGTGCGAAAAGTGGTTTTTCCACACTAATACAAGTGCAAAAGTGGTTTCCTGCACTAACACAAGTGCGAAAAGTGGTTTTTCAACACTAACACAAGTGCGAAAAGTGGTTTTTCCACACTAATACAAGTGCAAAAGTGGTTTCCTGCACCAACACAAGTGCGAAAAGTGGTTTATCAACACTAACACAAGTGCGAAAAGTGGTTTTTCAACACTAACACAAGTGCGAAAAGTGGTTTTTCAACACTAACACAAGTGCGAAAAGTGTTTTTTCCATACTAATACAAGTGCAAAAGTGGTTTCCTGCACCAACACAAGTGCGAAAAGTGGTTTTTCAACATTAACACAAGTGCGAAAAGTGGTTTTTCAACACTAACACAAGTGCGAAAAGTGGTTTTTCCACACTAATACAAGTGCAAAAGTGGTTTCCTGCACCAACACAAGTGCGAAAAGTGGTTTTTCAACACTAACACAAGTGCGAAAAGTGGTTTTTCAACACTAACACAAGTGCGAAAAGTGGTTTTTCAACACTATCACAAGTGCAAAAAGTGTTTTTTCCACACTAATACAAGTGCAAAAGTGGTTTCCTGCACCAACACAAGTGCGAAAAGAGGTTTTTCAACACTAACACAAGTGCGAAAAGTGGTTTGTCAACACTAACACAAGTGCGAAAAGTGGTTTTTCAACACTATCACAAGTGCAAAAAGTGTTTTTTCCACACTAATACAAGTGCAAAAGTGGTTTCCTGCACCAACACAAGTGCGAAAAGTGGCTTTTCAACACTATCACAAGTGCGAAAAGTAGTTTTTCAACACTAACACAAGTGCGAAAAGTGGTTTTTCCACACTAATACAAGTGCAAAAGTGGTTTCCTGCACCAACACAAGTGCGAAAAGTCGTTTTTCAACACTAACACAAGTGTGAAAAGTGTTTTTTCCACACTAATACAAGTGCAAAAGTGGTTTCCTGCACCAACACAAGTGCGAAAAGTGGTTTTTCAACACTAACACAAGTGCGAAAAGTGGTTTTTCAACACTATCACAAGTGCAAAAAGTGTTTTTTCCACACTAATACAAGTGCAAAAGTGGTTTCCTGCACCAACACAAGTGCGAAAAGTGGTTTTTCAACACTAACACAAGTGCGAATAGTGGTTTTTCAACACTAACACAAGTGCGAAAAGTGGTTTTTCCACACTAATACAAGTGCAAAAGTGGTCTCCTGCACCAACACAAGTGCGCAAAGTGGTTTTTCAACACTAACACAAGTGCGAAAAGTGGTTTTTCAACACTAACACAAGTGCGAAAAGTGTTTTTTCCACACTAATACAAGTGCAAAAGTGGTTTCCTGCACCAACACAAGTGCGAAAAGTGGTTTTTCAACACTAACACAAGTGCGAAAAGTGGTTTTCAACACTAACACAAGTGCGAAAAGTGGTTTTTCAACACTATCACAAGTGCAAAAAGTGTTTTTTCCACACTAATACAAGTGCAAAAAGTGGTTTCCTGCACCAACACAAGTGCGAAAAGTGGTTTTTCAACACTAACACAAGTGCGAAAAGTGGTTTTTCAACACTAACACAAGTGCGAAAAGTGGTTTTTCAACACTAACACAAGTGTGAAAAGTGGTTTTTCCACACTAATACAAGTGCAAAAGTGGTTTCCTGCACCAACACAAGTGCGAAAAGTGGTTTTTCAACACTAACACAAGTGGGAAAAGTGGTTTTTCAACAATATCACAAGTGCAAAAAGTGTTTTTTCCACACTAATACAAGTGCAAAAGTGGTTTCCTGCACCAACACAAGTGCGAAAAGTGGTTTTTCAACACTATCACAAGTGCAAAAAGTGTTTTTTCCACACTAATACAAGTGCAAAAGTGGTTTACTGCACCAACACAAGTGCGAAAAGTGGTTTTTCAACACTAACACAAGTGGGAAAAGTGGTTTTTCAACAATATCACAAGTGCAAAAAGTGTTTTTTCCACACTAATACAAGTGCAAAAGTGGTTTCCTGCACCAACACAAGTGCGAAAAGTGGTTTTTCAACACTATCACAAGTGCGAAAAGTGGTTTTTCAACACTAACACAAGTGCGAAAAGTGGTTTTTCCACACTAATACAAGTGCAAAAGTGGTTTCCTGCACCAACACAAGTGCGAAAAGTCGTTTTTCAACACTAACACAAGTGTGAAAAGTGGTTTTTCAACACTATCACAAGTGCAAAAAGTGTTTTTTCCACACAAATACAAGTGCGAAAAGTGGTTTTTCAACAATAACACAAGTGCGAAAAGTGGTTTTTCAACACTATCACAAGTGCGAAAAGTGGTTTTTCAACACTAACACAAGTGCGAAAAGTGGTTTTTCAACACTAACACAAATGCGAAAAGTGGTTTTTCAACACTAACACAAGTGCGAAAAGTGGTTTTTCAACACTATCACAAGTGCAAAAAGTGTTTTTTCCACACAAATACAAGTGCGAAAAGTGGTTTTTCAACAATAACACAAGTGCAAAAAGTGGTTTTTCCACACTAATACAAGTGCAAAAGTGGTTTCCTGCACCAACACAAGTGCGGAAAGTGGTTTTTCAACACTAACACAAGTGCGAAAAGTGGTTTTTCAACACTATAACAAGTGCAAAAAGTGTTTTTCCCACACTAATACAAGTGCAAAAGTGGTTTCCTGCACCAACACAAGTGCGAAAAGTGGTTTTTCAACACTAACACAAGTGCGAAAAGTGGTTTTTCCACACTAATACAAGTGCAAAAGTGGTTTCCTGCACTAACACAAGTGCGAAAAGTGGTTTTTCAACACTAACACAAGTGCGAAAAGTGGTTTTTCCACACTAATACAAGTGCAAAAGTGGTTTCCTGCACCAACACAAGTGCGAAAAGTGGTTTATCAACACTAACACAAGTGCGAAAAGTGGTTTTTCAACACTAACACAAGTGCGAAAAGTGGTTTTTCAACACTAACACAAGTGCGAAAAGTGTTTTTTCCATACTAATACAAGTGCAAAAGTGGTTTCCTGCACCAACACAAGTGCGAAAAGTGGTTTTTCAACATTAACACAAGTGCGAAAAGTGGTTTTTCAACACTAACACAAGTGCGAAAAGTGGTTTTTCCACACTAATACAAGTGCAAAAGTGGTTTCCTGCACCAACACAAGTGCGAAAAGTGGTTTTTCAACACTAACACAAGTGCGAAAAGTGGTTTTTCAACACTAACACAAGTGCGAAAAGTGGTTTTTCAACACTATCACAAGTGCAAAAAGTGTTTTTTCCACACTAATACAAGTGCAAAAGTGGTTTCCTGCACCAACACAAGTGCGAAAAGAGGTTTTTCAACACTAACACAAGTGCGAAAAGTGGTTTGTCAACACTAACACAAGTGCGAAAAGTGGTTTTTCAACACTATCACAAGTGCAAAAAGTGTTTTTTCCACACTAATACAAGTGCAAAAGTGGTTTCCTGCACCAACACAAGTGCGAAAAGTGGCTTTTCAACACTATCACAAGTGCGAAAAGTAGTTTTTCAACACTAACACAAGTGCGAAAAGTGGTTTTTCCACACTAATACAAGTGCAAAAGTGGTTTCCTGCACCAACACAAGTGCGAAAAGTCGTTTTTCAACACTAACACAAGTGTGAAAAGTGTTTTTTCCACACTAATACAAGTGCAAAAGTGGTTTCCTGCACCAACACAAGTGCGAAAAGTGGTTTTTCAACACTAACACAAGTGCGAAAAGTGGTTTTTCAACACTATCACAAGTGCAAAAAGTGTTTTTTCCACACTAATACAAGTGCAAAAGTGGTTTCCTGCACCAACACAAGTGCGAAAAGTGGTTTTTCAACACTAACACAAGTGCGAATAGTGGTTTTTCAACACTAACACAAGTGCGAAAAGTGGTTTTTCCACACTAATACAAGTGCAAAAGTGGTTTCCTGCACCAACACAAGTGCGCAAAGTGGTTTTTCAACACTAACACAAGTGCGAAAAGTGGTTTTTCAACACTAACACAAGTGCGAAAAGTGTTTTTTCCACACTAATACAAGTGCAAAAGTGGTTTCCTGCACCAACACAAGTGCGAAAAGTGGTTTTTCAACACTAACACAAGTGCGAAAAGTGGTTTTCAACACTAACACAAGTGCGAAAAGTGGTTTTTCAACACTATCACAAGTGCAAAAAGTGTTTTTTCCACACTAATACAAGTGCAAAAAGTGGTTTCCTGCACCAACACAAGTGCGAAAAGTGGTTTTTCAACACTAACACAAGTGCGAAAAGTGGTTTTTCAACACTAACACAAGTGCGAAAAGTGGTTTTTCAACACTAACACAAGTGTGAAAAGTGGTTTTTCCACACTAATACAAGTGCAAAAGTGGTTTCCTGCACCAACACAAGTGTGAAAAGTGGTTTTTCAACACTAACACAAGTGGGAAAAGTGGTTTTTCAACAATATCACAAGTGCAAAAAGTGTTTTTTCCACACTAATACAAGTGCAAAAGTGGTTTCCTGCACCAACACAAGTGCGAAAAGTGGTTTTTCAACACTATCACAAGTGCAAAAAGTGTTTTTTCCACACTAATACAAGTGCAAAAGTGGTTTACTGCACCAACACAAGTGCGAAAAGTGGTTTTTCAACACTAACACAAGTGGGAAAAGTGGTTTTTCAACAATATCACAAGTGCAAAAAGTGTTTTTTCCACACTAATACAAGTGCAAAAGTGGTTTCCTGCACCAACACAAGTGCGAAAAGTGGTTTTTCAACACTATCACAAGTGCGAAAAGTGGTTTTTCAACACTAACACAAGTGCGAAAAGTGGTTTTTCCACACTAATACAAGTGCAAAAGTGGTTTCCTGCACCAACACAAGTGCGAAAAGTCGTTTTTCAACACTAACACAAGTGTGAAAAGTGGTTTTTCAACACTATCACAAGTGCAAAAAGTGTTTTTTCCACACAAATACAAGTGCGAAAAGTGGTTTTTCAACAATAACACAAGTGCGAAAAGTGGTTTTTCAACACTATCACAAGTGCGAAAAGTGGTTTTTCAACACTAACACAAGTGCGAAAAGTGGTTTTTCAACACTAACACAAATGCGAAAAGTGGTTTTTCAACACTAACACAAGTGCGAAAAGTGGTTTTTCAACACTATCACAAGTGCAAAAAGTGTTTTTTCCACACAAATACAAGTGCGAAAAGTGGTTTTTCAACAATAACACAAGTGCAAAAAGTGGTTTTTCCACACTAATACAAGTGCAAAAGTGGTTTCCTGCACCAACACAAGTGCGGAAAGTGGTTTTTCAACACTAACACAAGTGCGAAAAGTGGTTTTTCAACACTATAACAAGTGCAAAAAGTGTTTTTTCCACACTAATACAAGTGCAAAAGTGGTTTCCTGCACCAACACAAGTGCGAAAAGTGGTTTTTCAACACTAACACAAGTGCGAAAAGTGGTTTTTCCACACTAATACAAGTGCAAAAGTGGTTTCCTGCACTAACACAAGTGCGAAAAGTGGTTTTTCAACACTAACACAAGTGCGAAAAGTGGTTTTTCCACACTAATACAAGTGCAAAAGTGGTTTCCTGCACCAACACAAGTGCGAAAAGTGGTTTATCAACACTAACACAAGTGCGAAAAGTGGTTTTTCAACACTAACACAAGTGCGAAAAGTGGTTTTTCAACACTAACACAAGTGCGAAAAGTGTTTTTTCCATACTAATACAAGTGCAAAAGTGGTTTCCTGCACCAACACAAGTGCGAAAAGTGGTTTTTCAACATTAACACAAGTGCGAAAAGTGGTTTTTCAACACTAACACAAGTGCGAAAAGTGGTTTTTCCACACTAATACAAGTGCAAAAGTGGTTTCCTGCACCAACACAAGTGCGAAAAGTGGTTTTTCAACACTAACACAAGTGCGAAAAGTGGTTTTTCAACACTAACACAAGTGCGAAAAGTGGTTTTTCAACACTATCACAAGTCTAAAAAGTGTTTTTTCCACACTAATACAAGTGCAAAAGTGGTTTCTGCACCAACACAAGTGCGAAAAGAGGTTTTTCAACACTAACACAAGTGCGAAAAGTGGTTTGTCAACACTAACACAAGTGCGAAAAGTGGTTTTTCAACACTATCACAAGTGCAAAAAGTGTTTTTTCCACACTAATACAAGTGCAAAAGTGGTTTCCTGCACCAACACAAGTGCGAAAAGTGGCTTTTCAACACTATCACAAGTGCGAAAAGTAGTTTTTCAACACTAACACAAGTGCGAAAAGTGGTTTTTCCACACTAATACAAGTGCAAAAGTGGTTTCCTGCACCAACACAAGTGCGAAAAGTCGTTTTTCAACACTAACACAAGTGTGAAAAGTGTTTTTTCCACACTAATACAAGTGCAAAAGTGGTTTCCTGCACCAACACAAGTGCGAAAAGTGGTTTTTCAACACTAACACAAGTGCGAAAAGTGGTTTTTCAACACTATCACAAGTGCAAAAAGTGTTTTTTCCACACTAATACAAGTGCAAAAGTGGTTTCCTGCACCAACACAAGTGCGAAAAGTGGTTTTTCAACACTAACACAAGTGCGAATAGTGGTTTTTCAACACTAACACAAGTGCGAAAAGTGGTTTTTCCACACTAATACAAGTGCAAAAGTGGTTTCCTGCACCAACACAAGTGCGCAAAGTGGTTTTTCAACACTAACACAAGTGCGAAAAGTGGTTTTTCAACACTAACACAAGTGCGAAAAGTGTTTTTTCCACACTAATACAAGTGCAAAAGTGGTTTCCTGCACCAACACAAGTGCGAAAAGTGGTTTTTCAACACTAACACAAGTGCGAAAAGTGGTTTTCAACACTAACACAAGTGCGAAAAGTGGTTTTTCAACACTATCACAAGTGCAAAAAGTGTTTTTTCCACACTAATACAAGTGCAAAAAGTGGTTTCCTGCACCAACACAAGTGCGAAAAGTGGTTTTTCAACACTAACACAAGTGCGAAAAGTGGTTTTTCAACACTAACACAAGTGTGAAAAGTGGTTTTTCCACACTAATACAAGTGCAAAAGTGGTTTCCTGCACCAACACAAGTGCGAAAAGTGGTTTTTCAACACTAACACAAGTGCGAAAAGTGGTTTTTCAACACTATCACAAGTGCAAAAAGTGTTTTTTCCACACTAATACAAGTGCAAAAGTGGTTTCCTGCACCAACACAAGTGCGAAAAGTGGTTTTTCAACACTAACACAAGTGGGAAAAGTGGTTTTTCAACAATATCACAAGTGCAAAAAGTGTTTTTTCCACACTAATACAAGTGCAAAAGTGGTTTCCTGCACCAACACAAGTGCGAAAAGTGGTTTTTCAACACTAACACAAGTGCGAAAAGTGGTTTTTCCACACTAATACAAGTGCAAAAGTGGTTTCCTGCACCAACACAAGTGCGAAAAGTCGTTTTTCAACACTATCACAAGTGCAAAAAGTGTTTTTTCCACACTAATACAAGTGCAAAAGTGGTTTCCTGCACCAACACAAGTGCGAAAAGTGGTTTTTCAACACTAACACAAGTGCGAAAAGTGGTTTTTCAACACTATCACAAGTGCAAAAAGTGTTTTTTCCACACTAATACAAGTGCAAAAGTGGTTTCCTGCACCAACACAAGTGCGAAAAGTGGTTTTTCAACACTAACACAAGTGCGAAAAGTGGTTTTTCAACACTAACACAAGTGCGAAAAGTGGTTTTTCCACACTAATACAAGTGCAAAAGTGGTTTCCTGCACCAACACAAGTGCGAAAAGTGGTTTTTAAACACTAACACAAGTGCGAAAAGTGGTTTTTCAACACTATCACAAGTGCAAAAAGTGTTTTTTCCACACTAATACAAGTGCAAAAGTGGTTTCCTGCACCAACACAAGTGCGAAAAGTGGTTTTTCAACACTAACACAAGTGGGAAAAGTGGTTTTTCAACAATATCACAAGTGCAAAAAGTGTTTTTTCCACACTAATACAAGTGCAAAAGTGGTTTCCTGCACCAACACAAGTGCGAAAAGTGGTTTTTCAACACTATCACAAGTGCGAAAAGTGGTTTTTCAACACTAACACAAGTGCGAAAAGTGGTTTTTCCACACTAATACAAGTGCAAAAGTGGTTTCCTGCACCAACACAAGTGCGAAAAGTCGTTTTTCAACACTAACACAAGTGTGAAAAGTGGTTTTTCAACACTATCACAAGTGCAAAAAGTGTTTTTTCCACACAAATACAAGTGCGAAAAGTGGTTTTTCAACAATAACACAAGTGCGAAAAGTGGTTTTTCAACACTATCACAAGTGCGAAAAGTGGTTTTTCAACACTAACACAAGTGCGAAAAGTGGTTTTTCAACACTAACACAAATGCGAAAAGTGGTTTTTCAACACTAACACAAGTGCGAAAAGTGGTTTTTCAACACTATCACAAGTGCAAAAAGTGTTTTTTCCACACAAATACAAGTGCGAAAAGTGGTTTTTCAACAATAACACAAGTGCAAAAAGTGGTTTTTCCACACTAATACAAGTGCAAAAGTGGTTTCCTGCACCAACACAAGTGCGGAAAGTGGTTTTTCAACACTAACACAAGTGCGAAAAGTGGTTTTTCAACACTATAACAAGTGCAAAAAGTGTTTTTTCCACACTAATACAAGTGCAAAAGTGGTTTCCTGCACCAACACAAGTGCGAAAAGTGGTTTTTCAACACTAACACAAGTGCGAAAAGTGGTTTTTCCACACTAATACAAGTGCAAAAGTGGTTTCCTGCACTAATACAAGTGCGAAAAGTGGTTTTTCAACACTAACACAAGTGCGAAAAGTGGTTTTTCCACACTAATACAAGTGCAAAAGTGGTTTCCTGCACCAACACAAGTGCGAAAAGTGGTTTATCAACACTAACACAAGTGCGAAAAGTGGTTTTTCAACACTAACACAAGTGCGAAAAGTGGTTTTTCAACACTAACACAAGTGCGAAAAGTGTTTTTTCCATACTAATACAAGTGCAAAAGTGGTTTCCTGCACCAACACAAGTGCGAAAAGTGGTTTTTCAACATTAACACAAGTGCGAAAAGTGGTTTTTCAACACTAACACAAGTGCGAAAAGTGGTTTTTCCACACTAATACAAGTGCAAAAGTGGTTTCCTGCACCAACACAAGTGCGAAAAGTGGTTTTTCAACACTAACACAAGTGCGAAAAGTGGTATTTCAACACTAACACAAGTGCGAAAAGTGGTTTTTCAACACTATCACAAGTGCAAAAAGTGTTTTTTCCACACTAATACAAGTGCAAAAGTGGTTTCCTGCACCAACACAAGTGCGAAAAGAGGTTTTTCAACACTAACACAAGTGCGAAAAGTGGTTTGTCAACACTAACACAAGTGCGAAAAGTGGTTTTTCAACACTATCACAAGTGCAAAAAGTGTTTTTTCCACACTAATACAAGTGCAAAAGTGGTTTCCTGCACCAACACAAGTGCGAAAAGTGGCTTTTCAACACTATCACAAGTGCGAAAAGTAGTTTTTCAACACTAACACAAGTGCGAAAAGTGGTTTTTCCACACTAATACAAGTGCAAAAGTGGTTTCCTGCACCAACACAAGTGCGAAAAGTCGTTTTTCAACACTAACACAAGTGTGAAAAGTGTTTTTTCCACACTAATACAAGTGCAAAAGTGGTTTCCTGCACCAACACAAGTGCGAAAAGTGGTTTTTCAACACTAACACAAGTGCGAAAAGTGGTTTTTCAACACTATCACAAGTGCAAAAAGTGTTTTTTCCACACTAATACAAGTGCAAAAGTGGTTTCCTGCACCAACACAAGTGCGAAAAGTGGTTTTTCAACACTAACACAAGTGCGAATAGTGGTTTTTCAACACTAACACAAGTGCGAAAAGTGGTTTTTCCACACTAATACAAGTGCAAAAGTGGTTTCCTGCACCAACACAAGTGCGCAAAGTGGTTTTTCAACACTAACACAAGTGCGAAAAGTGGTTTTTCAACACTAACACAAGTGCGAAAAGTGTTTTTTCCACACTAATACAAGTGCAAAAGTGGTTTCCTGCACCAACACAAGTGCGAAAAGTGGTTTTTCAACACTAACACAAGTGCGAAAAGTGGTTTTCAACACTAACACAAGTGCGAAAAGTGGTTTTTCAACACTATCACAAGTGCAAAAAGTGTTTTTTCCACACTAATACAAGTGCAAAAAGTGGTTTCCTGCACCAACACAAGTGCGAAAAGTGGTTTTTCAACACTAACACAAGTGCGAAAAGTGGTTTTTCAACACTAACACAAGTGCGAAAAGTGGTTTTTCAACACTAACACAAGTGTGAAAAGTGGTTTTTCCACACTAATACAAGTGCAAAAGTGGTTTCCTGCACCAACACAAGTGCGAAAAGTGGTTTTTCAACACTAACACAAGTGGGAAAAGTGGTTTTTCAACAATATCACAAGTGCAAAAAGTGTTTTTTCCACACTAATACAAGTGCAAAAGTGGTTTCCTGCACCAACACAAGTGCGAAAAGTGGTTTTTCAACACTATCACAAGTGCAAAAAGTGTTTTTTCCACACTAATACAAGTGCAAAAGTGGTTTACTGCACCAACACAAGTGCGAAAAGTGGTTTTTCAACACTAACACAAGTGGGAAAAGTGGTTTTTCAACAATATCACAAGTGCAAAAAGTGTTTTTTCCACACTAATACAAGTGCAAAAGTGGTTTCCTGCACCAACACAAGTGCGAAAAGTGGTTTTTCAACACTATCACAAGTGCTAAAAGTGGTTTTTCAACACTAACACAAGTGCGAAAAGTGGTTTTTCCACACTAATACAAGTGCAAAAGTGGTTTCCTGCACCAACACAAGTGCGAAAAGTCGTTTTTCAACACTAACACAAGTGTGAAAAGTGGTTTTTCAACACTATCACAAGTGCAAAAAGTGTTTTTTCCACACAAATACAAGTGCGAAAAGTGGTTTTTCAACAATAACACAAGTGCGAAAAGTGGTTTTTCAACACTATCACAAGTGCGAAAAGTGGTTTTTCAACACTAACACAAGTGCGAAAAGTGGTTTTTCAACACTAACACAAATGCGAAAAGTGGTTTTTCAACACTAACACAAGTGCGAAAAGTGGTTTTTCAACACTATCACAAGTGCAAAAAGTGTTTTTTCCACACAAATACAAGTGCGAAAAGTGGTTTTTCAACAATAACACAAGTGCAAAAAGTGGTTTTTCCACACTAATACAAGTGCAAAAGTGGTTTCCTGCACCAACACAAGTGCGGAAAGTGGTTTTTCAACACTAACACAAGTGCGAAAAGTGGTTTTTCAACACTATAACAAGTGCAAAAAGTGTTTTTTCCACACTAATACAAGTGCAAAAGTGGTTTCCTGCACCAACACAAGTGCGAAAAGTGGTTTTTCAACACTAACACAAGTGCGAAAAGTGGTTTTTCCACACTAATACAAGTGCAAAAGTGGTTTCCTGCACTAACACAAGTGCGAAAAGTGGTTTTTCAACACTAACACAAGTGCGAAAAGTGGTTTTTCCACACTAATACAAGTGCAAAAGTGGTTTCCTGCACCAACACAAGTGCGAAAAGTGGTTTATCAACACTAACACAAGTGCGAAAAGTGGTTTTTCAACACTAACACAAGTGCGAAAAGTGGTTTTTCAACACTAACACAAGTGCGAAAAGTGTTTTTTCCATACTAATACAAGTGCAAAAGTGGTTTCCTGCACCAACACAAGTGCGAAAAGTGGTTTTTCAACATTAACACAAGTGCGAAAAGTGGTTTTTCAACACTAACACAAGTGCGAAAAGTGGTTTTTCCACACTAATACAAGTGCAAAAGTGGTTTCCTGCACCAACACAAGTGCGAAAAGTGGTTTTTCAACACTAACACAAGTGCGAAAAGTGGTTTTTCAACACTAACACAAGTGCGAAAAGTGGTTTTTCAACACTATCACAAGTGCAAAAAGTGTTTTTTCCACACTAATACAAGTGCAAAAGTGGTTTCCTGCACCAACACAAGTGCGAAAAGAGGTTTTTCAACACTAACACAAGTGCGAAAAGTGGTTTGTCAACACTAACACAAGTGCGAAAAGTGGTTTTTCAACACTATCACAAGTGCAAAAAGTGTTTTTTCCACACTAATACAAGTGCAAAAGTGGTTTCCTGCACCAACACAAGTGCGAAAAGTGGCTTTTCAACACTATCACAAGTGCGAAAAGTAGTTTTTCAACACTAACACAAGTGCGAAAAGTGGTTTTTCCACACTAATACAAGTGCAAAAGTGGTTTCCTGCACCAACACAAGTGCGAAAAGTCGTTTTTCAACACTAACACAAGTGTGAAAAGTGTTTTTTCCACACTAATACAAGTGCAAAAGTGGTTTCCTGCACCAACACAAGTGCGAAAAGTGGTTTTTCAACACTAACACAAGTGCGAAAAGTGGTTTTTCAACACTATCACAAGTGCAAAAAGTGTTTTTTCCACACTAATACAAGTGCAAAAGTGGTTTCCTGCACCAACACAAGTGCGAAAAGTGGTTTTTCAACACTAACACAAGTGCGAATAGTGGTTTTTCAACACTAACACAAGTGCGAAAAGTGGTTTTTCCACACTAATACAAGTGCAAAAGTGGTTTCCTGCACCAACACAAGTGCGCAAAGTGGTTTTTCAACACTAACACAAGTGCGAAAAGTGGTTTTTCAACACTAACACAAGTGCGAAAAGTGTTTTTTCCACACTAATACAAGTGCAAAAGTGGTTTCCTGCACCAACACAAGTGCGAAAAGTGGTTTTTCAACACTAACACAAGTGCGAAAAGTGGTTTTCAACACTAACACAAGTGCGAAAAGTGGTTTTTCAACACTATCACAAGTGCAAAAAGTGTTTTTTCCACACTAATACAAGTGCAAAAAGTGGTTTCCTGCACCAACACAAGTGCGAAAAGTGGTTTTTCAACACTAACACAAGTGCGAAAAGTGGTTTTTCAACACTAACACAAGTGCGAAAAGTGGTTTTTCAACACTAACACAAGTGTGAAAAGTGGTTTTTCCACACTAATACAAGTGCAAAAGTGGTTTCCTGCACCAACACAAGTGCGAAAAGTGGTTTTTCAACACTAACACAAGTGGGAAAAGTGGTTTTTCAACAATATCACAAGTGCAAAAAGTGTTTTTTCCACACTAATACAAGTGCAAAAAGTGGTTTCCTGCACCAACACAAGTGCGAAAAGTGGTTTTTCAACACTATCACAAGTGCAAAAAGTGTTTTTTCCACACTAATACAAGTGCAAAAGTGGTTTACTGCACCAACACAAGTGCGGAAAGTGGTTTTTCAACACTAACACAAGTGGGAAAAGTGGTTTTTCAACAATATCACAAGTGCAAAAAGTGTTTTTTCCACACTAATACAAGTGCAAAAGTGGTTTCCTGCACCAACACAAGTGCGAAAAGTGGTTTTTCAACACTATCACAAGTGCGAAAAGTGGTTTTTCAACACTAACACAAGTGCGAAAAGTGGTTTTTCCACACTAATACAAGTGCAAAAGTGGTTTCCTGCACCAACACAAGTGCGAAAAGTCGTTTTTCAACACTAACACAAGTGTGAAAAGTGGTTTTTCAACACTATCACAAGTGCAAAAAGTGTTTTTTCAACACTAACACAAGTGCGAAAAGTGGTTTTTCAACACTAACACAAGTGCGAAAAGTGGTTTTTCAACACTATCACAAGTGCGAAAAGTGGTTTCCTGCACCAACACAAGTGCGAAAAGTGGTTTTTAAACACTAACACAAGTGCGAAAAGTGGTTTTTCAACACTAACACAAGTGCGAAAAGTGTTTTTTCCACACTAATACAAGTGCAAAAGTGGTTTCCTGCACCAACACAAGTGCGAAAAGTGGTTTTTCAACACTAACACAAGTGCAAAAAGTGGTTTTTCAACACTAACACAAGTGCGAAAAGTGGTTTTTCCACACTAATACAAGTGCAAAAGTGGTTTCCTGCACCAACACAAGTGCGAAAAGTGGTTTTTAAACACTAACACAAGTGCGAAAAGTGGTTTTTCAACACTATCACAAGTGCAAAAAGTGTTTTTTCCACACTAATACAAGTGCAAAAGTGGTTTCCTGCACCAACACAAGTGCGAAAAGTGGTTTTTCAACACTAACACAAGTGGGAAAAGTGGTTTTTCAACAATATCACAAGTGCAAAAAGTGTTTTTTCCACACTAATACAAGTGCAAAAGTGGTTTCCTGCACCAACACAAGTGCGAAAAGTGGTTTTTCAACACTATCACAAGTGCGAAAAGTGGTTTTTCAACACTAACACAAGTGCGAAAAGTGGTTTTTCCACACTAATACAAGTGCAAAAGTGGTTTCCTGCACCAACACAAGTGCGAAAAGTCGTTTTTCAACACTAACACAAGTGTGAAAAGTGGTTTTTCAACACTATCACAAGTGCAAAAAGTGTTTTTTCCACACAAATACAAGTGCGAAAAGTGGTTTTTCAACAATAACACAAGTGCGAAAAGTGGTTTTTCAACACTATCACAAGTGCGAAAAGTGGTTTTTCAACACTAACACAAGTGCGAAAAGTGGTTTTTCAACACTAACACAAATGCGAAAAGTGGTTTTTCAACACTAACACAAGTGCGAAAAGTGGTTTTTCAACACTATCACAAGTGCAAAAAGTGTTTTTTCCACACAAATACAAGTGCGAAAAGTGGTTTTTCAACAATAACACAAGTGCAAAAAGTGGTTTTTCCACACTAATACAAGTGCAAAAGTGGTTTCCTGCACCAACACAAGTGCGGAAAGTGGTTTTTCAACACTAACACAAGTGCGAAAAGTGGTTTTTCAACACTATAACAAGTGCAAAAAGTGTTTTTTCCACACTAATACAAGTGCAAAAGTGGTTTCCTGCACCAACACAAGTGCGAAAAGTGGTTTTTCAACACTAACACAAGTGCGAAAAGTGGTTTTTCCACACTAATACAAGTGCAAAAGTGGTTTCCTGCACTAACACAAGTGCGAAAAGTGGTTTTTCAACACTAACACAAGTGCGAAAAGTGGTTTTTCCACACTAATACAAGTGCAAAAGTGGTTTCCTGCACCAACACAAGTGCGAAAAGTGGTTTATCAACACTAACACAAGTGCGAAAAGTGGTTTTTCAACACTAACACAAGTGCGAAAAGTGGTTTTTCAACACTAACACAAGTGCGAAAAGTGTTTTTTCCATACTAATACAAGTGCAAAAGTGGTTTCCTGCACCAACACAAGTGCGAAAAGTGGTTTTTCAACATTAACACAAGTGCGAAAAGTGGTTTTTCAACACTAACACAAGTGCGAAAAGTGGTTTTTCCACACTAATACAAGTGCAAAAGTGGTTTCCTGCACCAACACAAGTGCGAAAAGTGGTTTTTCAACACTAACACAAGTGCGAAAAGTGGTTTTTCAACACTAACACAAGTGCGAAAAGTGGTTTTTCAACACTATCACAAGTGCAAAAAGTGTTTTTTCCACACTAATACAAGTGCAAAAGTGGTTTCCTGCACCAACACAAGTGCGAAAAGAGGTTTTTCAACACTAACACAAGTGCGAAAAGTGGTTTGTCAACACTAACACAAGTGCGAAAAGTGGTTTTTCAACACTATCACAAGTGCAAAAAGTGTTTTTTCCACACTAATACAAGTGCAAAAGTGGTTTCCTGCACCAACACAAGTGCGAAAAGTGGCTTTTCAACACTATCACAAGTGCGAAAAGTAGTTTTTCAACACTAACACAAGTGCGAAAAGTGGTTTTTCCACACTAATACAAGTGCAAAAGTGGTTTCCTGCACCAACACAAGTGCGAAAAGTCGTTTTTCAACACTAACACAAGTGTGAAAAGTGTTTTTTCCACACTAATACAAGTGCAAAAGTGGTTTCCTGCACCAACACAAGTGCGAAAAGTGGTTTTTCAACACTAACACAAGTGCGAAAAGTGGTTTTTCAACACTATCACAAGTGCAAAAAGTGTTTTTTCCACACTAATACAAGTGCAAAAGTGGTTTCCTGCACCAACACAAGTGCGAAAAGTGGTTTTTCAACACTAACACAAGTGCGAATAGTGGTTTTTCAACACTAACACAAGTGCGAAAAGTGGTTTTTCCACACTAATACAAGTGCAAAAGTGGTTTCCTGCACCAACACAAGTGCGCAAAGTGGTTTTTCAACACTAACACAAGTGCGAAAAGTGGTTTTTCAACACTAACACAAGTGCGAAAAGTGTTTTTTCCACACTAATACAAGTGCAAAAGTGGTTTCCTGCACCAACACAAGTGCGAAAAGTGGTTTTTCAACACTAACACAAGTGCGAAAAGTGGTTTTCAACACTAACACAAGTGCGAAAAGTGGTTTTTCAACACTATCACAAGTGCAAAAAGTGTTTTTTCCACACTAATACAAGTGCAAAAAGTGGTTTCCTGCACCAACACAAGTGCGAAAAGTGGTTTTTCAACACTAACACAAGTGCGAAAAGTGGTTTTTCAACACTAACACAAGTGCGAAAAGTGGTTTTTCAACACTAACACAAGTGTGAAAAGTGGTTTTTCCACACTAATACAAGTGCAAAAGTGGTTTCCTGCACCAACACAAGTGCGAAAAGTGGTTTTTCAACACTAACACAAGTGGGAAAAGTGGTTTTTCAACAATATCACAAGTGCAAAAAGTGTTTTTTCCACACTAATACAAGTGCAAAAGTGGTTTCCTGCACCAACACAAGTGCGAAAAGTGGTTTTTCAACACTATCACAAGTGCAAAAAGTGTTTTTTCCACACTAATACAAGTGCAAAAGTGGTTTACTGCACCAACACAAGTGCGAAAAGTGGTTTTTCAACACTAACACAAGTGGGAAAAGTGGTTTTTCAACAATATCACAAGTGCAAAAAGTGTTTTTTCCACACTAATACAAGTGCAAAAGTGGTTTCCTGCACCAACACAAGTGCGAAAAGTGGTTTTTCAACACTATCACAAGTGCGAAAAGTGGTTTTTCAACACTAACACAAGTGCGAAAAGTGGTTTTTCCACACTAATACAAGTGCAAAAGTGGTTTCCTGCACCAACACAAGTGCGAAAAGTCGTTTTTCAACACTAACACAAGTGTGAAAAGTGGTTTTTCAACACTATCACAAGTGCAAAAAGTGTTTTTTCCACACAAATACAAGTGCGAAAAGTGGTTTTTCAACAATAACACAAGTGCGAAAAGTGGTTTTTCAACACTATCACAAGTGCGAAAAGTGGTTTTTCAACACTAACACAAGTGCGAAAAGTGGTTTTTCAACACTAACACAAATGCGAAAAGTGGTTTTTCAACACTAACACAAGTGCGAAAAGTGGTTTTTCAACACTATCACAAGTGCAAAAAGTGTTTTTTCCACACAAATACAAGTGCGAAAAGTGGTTTTTCAACAATAACACAAGTGCAAAAAGTGGTTTTTCCACACTAATACAAGTGCAAAAGTGGTTTCCTGCACCAACACAAGTGCGGAAAGTGGTTTTTCAACACTAACACAAGTGCGAAAAGTGGTTTTTCAACACTATAACAAGTGCAAAAAGTGTTTTTCCCACACTAATACAAGTGCAAAAGTGGTTTCCTGCACCAACACAAGTGCGAAAAGTGGTTTTTCAACACTAACACAAGTGCGAAAAGTGGTTTTTCCACACTAATACAAGTGCAAAAGTGGTTTCCTGCACTAACACAAGTGCGAAAAGTGGTTTTTCAACACTAACACAAGTGCGAAAAGTGGTTTTTCCACACTAATACAAGTGCAAAAGTGGTTTCCTGCACCAACACAAGTGCGAAAAGTGGTTTATCAACACTAACACAAGTGCGAAAAGTGGTTTTTCAACACTAACACAAGTGCGAAAAGTGGTTTTTCAACACTAACACAAGTGCGAAAAGTGTTTTTTCCATACTAATACAAGTGCAAAAGTGGTTTCCTGCACCAACACAAGTGCGAAAAGTGGTTTTTCAACATTAACACAAGTGCGAAAAGTGGTTTTTCAACACTAACACAAGTGCGAAAAGTGGTTTTTCCACACTAATACAAGTGCAAAAGTGGTTTCCTGCACCAACACAAGTGCGAAAAGTGGTTTTTCAACACTAACACAAGTGCGAAAAGTGGTTTTTCAACACTAACACAAGTGCGAAAAGTGGTTTTTCAACACTATCACAAGTGCAAAAAGTGTTTTTTCCACACTAATACAAGTGCAAAAGTGGTTTCCTGCACCAACACAAGTGCGAAAAGAGGTTTTTCAACACTAACACAAGTGCGAAAAGTGGTTTGTCAACACTAACACAAGTGCGAAAAGTGGTTTTTCAACACTATCACAAGTGCAAAAAGTGTTTTTTCCACACTAATACAAGTGCAAAAGTGGTTTCCTGCACCAACACAAGTGCGAAAAGTGGCTTTTCAACACTATCACAAGTGCGAAAAGTAGTTTTTCAACACTAACACAAGTGCGAAAAGTGGTTTTTCCACACTAATACAAGTGCAAAAGTGGTTTCCTGCACCAACACAAGTGCGAAAAGTCGTTTTTCAACACTAACACAAGTGTGAAAAGTGTTTTTTCCACACTAATACAAGTGCAAAAGTGGTTTCCTGCACCAACACAAGTGCGAAAAGTGGTTTTTCAACACTAACACAAGTGCGAAAAGTGGTTTTTCAACACTATCACAAGTGCAAAAAGTGTTTTTTCCACACTAATACAAGTGCAAAAGTGGTTTCCTGCACCAACACAAGTGCGAAAAGTGGTTTTTCAACACTAACACAAGTGCGAATAGTGGTTTTTCAACACTAACACAAGTGCGAAAAGTGGTTTTTCCACACTAATACAAGTGCAAAAGTGGTTTCCTGCACCAACACAAGTGCGCAAAGTGGTTTTTCAACACTAACACAAGTGCGAAAAGTGGTTTTTCAACACTAACACAAGTGCGAAAAGTGTTTTTTCCACACTAATACAAGTGCAAAAGTGGTTTCCTGCACCAACACAAGTGCGAAAAGTGGTTTTTCAACACTAACACAAGTGCGAAAAGTGGTTTTCAACACTAACACAAGTGCGAAAAGTGGTTTTTCAACACTATCACAAGTGCAAAAAGTGTTTTTTCCACACTAATACAAGTGCAAAAAGTGGTTTCCTGCACCAACACAAGTGCGAAAAGTGGTTTTTCAACACTAACACAAGTGCGAAAAGTGGTTTTTCAACACTAACACAAGTGCGAAAAGTGGTTTTTCAACACTAACACAAGTGTGAAAAGTGGTTTTTCCACACTAATACAAGTGCAAAAGTGGTTTCCTGCACCAACACAAGTGTGAAAAGTGGTTTTTCAACACTAACACAAGTGGGAAAAGTGGTTTTTCAACAATATCACAAGTGCAAAAAGTGTTTTTTCCACACTAATACAAGTGCAAAAGTGGTTTCCTGCACCAACACAAGTGCGAAAAGTGGTTTTTCAACACTATCACAAGTGCAAAAAGTGTTTTTTCCACACTAATACAAGTGCAAAAGTGGTTTACTGCACCAACACAAGTGCGAAAAGTGGTTTTTCAACACTAACACAAGTGGGAAAAGTGGTTTTTCAACAATATCACAAGTGCAAAAAGTGTTTTTTCCACACTAATACAAGTGCAAAAGTGGTTTCCTGCACCAACACAAGTGCGAAAAGTGGTTTTTCAACACTATCACAAGTGCGAAAAGTGGTTTTTCAACACTAACACAAGTGCGAAAAGTGGTTTTTCCACACTAATACAAGTGCAAAAGTGGTTTCCTGCACCAACACAAGTGCGAAAAGTCGTTTTTCAACACTAACACAAGTGTGAAAAGTGGTTTTTCAACACTATCACAAGTGCAAAAAGTGTTTTTTCCACACAAATACAAGTGCGAAAAGTGGTTTTTCAACAATAACACAAGTGCGAAAAGTGGTTTTTCAACACTATCACAAGTGCGAAAAGTGGTTTTTCAACACTAACACAAGTGCGAAAAGTGGTTTTTCAACACTAACACAAATGCGAAAAGTGGTTTTTCAACACTAACACAAGTGCGAAAAGTGGTTTTTCAACACTATCACAAGTGCAAAAAGTGTTTTTTCCACACAAATACAAGTGCGAAAAGTGGTTTTTCAACAATAACACAAGTGCAAAAAGTGGTTTTTCCACACTAATACAAGTGCAAAAGTGGTTTCCTGCACCAACACAAGTGCGGAAAGTGGTTTTTCAACACTAACACAAGTGCGAAAAGTGGTTTTTCAACACTATAACAAGTGCAAAAAGTGTTTTTTCCACACTAATACAAGTGCAAAAGTGGTTTCCTGCACCAACACAAGTGCGAAAAGTGGTTTTTCAACACTAACACAAGTGCGAAAAGTGGTTTTTCCACACTAATACAAGTGCAAAAGTGGTTTCCTGCACTAACACAAGTGCGAAAAGTGGTTTTTCAACACTAACACAAGTGCGAAAAGTGGTTTTTCCACACTAATACAAGTGCAAAAGTGGTTTCCTGCACCAACACAAGTGCGAAAAGTTGTTTATCAACACTAACACAAGTGCGAAAAGTGGTTTTTCAACACTAACACAAGTGCGAAAAGTGGTTTTTCAACACTAACACAAGTGCGAAAAGTGTTTTTTCCATACTAATACAAGTGCAAAAGTGGTTTCCTGCACCAACACAAGTGCGAAAAGTGGTTTTTCAACATTAACACAAGTGCGAAAAGTGGTTTTTCAACACTAACACAAGTGCGAAAAGTGGTTTTTCCACACTAATACAAGTGCAAAAGTGGTTTCCTGCACCAACACAAGTGCGAAAAGTGGTTTTTCAACACTAACACAAGTGCGAAAAGTGGTTTTTCAACACTAACACAAGTGCGAAAAGTGGTTTTTCAACACTATCACAAGTCTAAAAAGTGTTTTTTCCACACTAATACAAGTGCAAAAGTGGTTTCTGCACCAACACAAGTGCGAAAAGAGGTTTTTCAACACTAACACAAGTGCGAAAAGTGGTTTGTCAACACTAACACAAGTGCGAAAAGTGGTTTTTCAACACTATCACAAGTGCAAAAAGTGTTTTTTCCACACTAATACAAGTGCAAAAGTGGTTTCCTGCACCAACACAAGTGCGAAAAGTGGCTTTTCAACACTATCACAAGTGCGAAAAGTAGTTTTTCAACACTAACACAAGTGCGAAAAGTGGTTTTTCCACACTAATACAAGTGCAAAAGTGGTTTCCTGCACCAACACAAGTGCGAAAAGTCGTTTTTCAACACTAACACAAGTGTGAAAAGTGTTTTTTCCACACTAATACAAGTGCAAAAGTGGTTTCCTGCACCAACACAAGTGCGAAAAGTGGTTTTTCAACACTAACACAAGTGCGAAAAGTGGTTTTTCAACACTATCACAAGTGCAAAAAGTGTTTTTTCCACACTAATACAAGTGCAAAAGTGGTTTCCTGCACCAACACAAGTGCGAAAAGTGGTTTTTCAACACTAACACAAGTGCGAATAGTGGTTTTTCAACACTAACACAAGTGCGAAAAGTGGTTTTTCCACACTAATACAAGTGCAAAAGTGGTTTCCTGCACCAACACAAGTGCGCAAAGTGGTTTTTCAACACTAACACAAGTGCGAAAAGTGGTTTTTCAACACTAACACAAGTGCGAAAAGTGTTTTTTCCACACTAATACAAGTGCAAAAGTGGTTTCCTGCACCAACACAAGTGCGAAAAGTGGTTTTTCAACACTAACACAAGTGCGAAAAGTGGTTTTCAACACTAACACAAGTGCGAAAAGTGGTTTTTCAACACTATCACAAGTGCAAAAAGTGTTTTTTCCACACTAATACAAGTGCAAAAAGTGGTTTCCTGCACCAACACAAGTGCGAAAAGTGGTTTTTCAACACTAACACAAGTGCGAAAAGTGGTTTTTCAACACTAACACAAGTGTGAAAAGTGGTTTTTCCACACTAATACAAGTGCAAAAGTGGTTTCCTGCACCAACACAAGTGCGAAAAGTGGTTTTTCAACACTAACACAAGTGCGAAAAGTGGTTTTTCAACACTATCACAAGTGCAAAAAGTGTTTTTTCCACACTAATACAAGTGCAAAAGTGGTTTCCTGCACCAACACAAGTGCGAAAAGTGGTTTTTCAACACTAACACAAGTGGGAAAAGTGGTTTTTCAACAATATCACAAGTGCAAAAAGTGTTTTTTCCACACTAATACAAGTGCAAAAGTGGTTTCCTGCACCAACACAAGTGCGAAAAGTGGTTTTTCAACACTAACACAAGTGCGAAAAGTGGTTTTTCCACACTAATACAAGTGCAAAAGTGGTTTCCTGCACCAACACAAGTGCGAAAAGTCGTTTTTCAACACTATCACAAGTGCAAAAAGTGTTTTTTCCACACTAATACAAGTGCAAAAGTGGTTTCCTGCACCAACACAAGTGCGAAAAGTGGTTTTTCAACACTAACACAAGTGCGAAAAGTGGTTTTTCAACACTATCACAAGTGCAAAAAGTGTTTTTTCCACACTAATACAAGTGCAAAAGTGGTTTCCTGCACCAACACAAGTGCGAAAAGTGGTTTTTCAACACTAACACAAGTGCGAAAAGTGGTTTTTCAACACTAACACAAGTGCGAAAAGTGGTTTTTCCACACTAATACAAGTGCAAAAGTGGTTTCCTGCACCAACACAAGTGCGAAAAGTGGTTTTTAAACACTAACACAAGTGCGAAAAGTGGTTTTTCAACACTATCACAAGTGCAAAAAGTGTTTTTTCCACACTAATACAAGTGCAAAAGTGGTTTCCTGCACCAACACAAGTGCGAAAAGTGGTTTTTCAACACTAACACAAGTGGGAAAAGTGGTTTTTCAACAATATCACAAGTGCAAAAAGTGTTTTTTCCACACTAATACAAGTGCAAAAGTGGTTTCCTGCACCAACACAAGTGCGAAAAGTGGTTTTTCAACACTATCACAAGTGCGAAAAGTGGTTTTTCAACACTAACACAAGTGCGAAAAGTGGTTTTTCCACACTAATACAAGTGCAAAAGTGGTTTCCTGCACCAACACAAGTGCGAAAAGTCGTTTTTCAACACTAACACAAGTGTGAAAAGTGGTTTTTCAACACTATCACAAGTGCAAAAAGTGTTTTTTCCACACAAATACAAGTGCGAAAAGTGGTTTTTCAACAATAACACAAGTGCGAAAAGTGGTTTTTCAACACTATCACAAGTGCGAAAAGTGGTTTTTCAACACTAACACAAGTGCGAAAAGTGGTTTTTCAACACTAACACAAATGCGAAAAGTGGTTTTTCAACACTAACACAAGTGCGAAAAGTGGTTTTTCAACACTATCACAAGTGCAAAAAGTGTTTTTTCCACACAAATACAAGTGCGAAAAGTGGTTTTTCAACAATAACACAAGTGCAAAAAGTGGTTTTTCCACACTAATACAAGTGCAAAAGTGGTTTCCTGCACCAACACAAGTGCGGAAAGTGGTTTTTCAACACTAACACAAGTGCGAAAAGTGGTTTTTCAACACTATAACAAGTGCAAAAAGTGTTTTTTCCACACTAATACAAGTGCAAAAGTGGTTTCCTGCACCAACACAAGTGCGAAAAGTGGTTTTTCAACATTAACACAAGTGCGAAAAGTGGTTTTTCCACACTAATACAAGTGCAAAAGTGGTTTCCTGCACTAATACAAGTGCGAAAAGTGGTTTTTCAACACTAACACAAGTGCGAAAAGTGGTTTTTCCACACTAATACAAGTGCAAAAGTGGTTTCCTGCACCAACACAAGTGCGAAAAGTGGTTTATCAACACTAACACAAGTGCGAAAAGTGGTTTTTCAACACTAACACAAGTGCGAAAAGTGGTTTTTCAACACTAACACAAGTGCGAAAAGTGTTTTTTCCATACTAATACAAGTGCAAAAGTGGTTTCCTGCACCAACACAAGTGCGAAAAGTGGTTTTTCAACATTAACACAAGTGCGAAAAGTGGTTTTTCAACACTAACACAAGTGCGAAAAGTGGTTTTTCCACACTAATACAAGTGCAAAAGTGGTTTCCTGCACCAACACAAGTGCGAAAAGTGGTTTTTCAACACTAACACAAGTGCGAAAAGTGGTATTTCAACACTAACACAAGTGCGAAAAGTGGTTTTTCAACACTATCACAAGTGCAAAAAGTGTTTTTTCCACACTAATACAAGTGCAAAAGTGGTTTCCTGCACCAACACAAGTGCGAAAAGAGGTTTTTCAACACTAACACAAGTGCGAAAAGTGGTTTGTCAACACTAACACAAGTGCGAAAAGTGGTTTTTCAACACTATCACAAGTGCAAAAAGTGTTTTTTCCACACTAATACAAGTGCAAAAGTGGTTTCCTGCACCAACACAAGTGCGAAAAGTGGCTTTTCAACACTATCACAAGTGCGAAAAGTAGTTTTTCAACACTAACACAAGTGCGAAAAGTGGTTTTTCCACACTAATACAAGTGCAAAAGTGGTTTCCTGCACCAACACAAGTGCGAAAAGTCGTTTTTCAACACTAACACAAGTGTGAAAAGTGTTTTTTCCACACTAATACAAGTGCAAAAGTGGTTTCCTGCACCAACACAAGTGCGAAAAGTGGTTTTTCAACACTAACACAAGTGCGAAAAGTGGTTTTTCAACACTATCACAAGTGCAAAAAGTGTTTTTTCCACACTAATACAAGTGCAAAAGTGGTTTCCTGCACCAACACAAGTGCGAAAAGTGGTTTTTCAACACTAACACAAGTGCAAATAGTGGTTTTTCAACACTAACACAAGTGCGAAAAGTGGTTTTTCCACACTAATACAAGTGCAAAAGTGGTTTCCTGCACCAACACAAGTGCGCAAAGTGGTTTTTCAACACTAACACAAGTGCGAAAAGTGGTTTTTCAACACTAACACAAGTGCGAAAAGTGTTTTTTCCACACTAATACAAGTGCAAAAGTGGTTTCCTGCACCAACACAAGTGCGAAAAGTGGTTTTTCAACACTAACACAAGTGCGAAAAGTGGTTTTCAACACTAACACAAGTGCGAAAAGTGGTTTTTCAACACTATCACAAGTGCAAAAAGTGTTTTTTCCACACTAATACAAGTGCAAAAAGTGGTTTCCTGCACCAACACAAGTGCGAAAAGTGGTTTTTCAACACTAACACAAGTGCGAAAAGTGGTTTTTCAACACTAACACAAGTGCGAAAAGTGGTTTTTCAACACTAACACAAGTGTGAAAAGTGGTTTTTCCACACTAATACAAGTGCAAAAGTGGTTTCCTGCACCAACACAAGTGCGAAAAGTGGTTTTTCAACACTAACACAAGTGGGAAAAGTGGTTTTTCAACAATATCACAAGTGCAAAAAGTGTTTTTTCCACACTAATACAAGTGCAAAAGTGGTTTCCTGCACCAACACAAGTGCGAAAAGTGGTTTTTCAACACTATCACAAGTGCAAAAAGTGTTTTTTCCACACTAATACAAGTGCAAAAGTGGTTTACTGCACCAACACAAGTGCGAAAAGTGGTTTTTCAACACTAACACAAGTGGGAAAAGTGGTTTTTCAACAATATCACAAGTGCAAAAAGTGTTTTTTCCACACTAATACAAGTGCAAAAGTGGTTTCCTGCACCAACACAAGTGCGAAAAGTGGTTTTTCAACACTATCACAAGTGCTAAAAGTGGTTTTTCAACACTAACACAAGTGCGAAAAGTGGTTTTTCCACACTAATACAAGTGCAAAAGTGGTTTCCTGCACCAACACAAGTGCGAAAAGTCGTTTTTCAACACTAACACAAGTGTGAAAAGTGGTTTTTCAACACTATCACAAGTGCAAAAAGTGTTTTTTTCCACACAAATACAAGTGCGAAAAGTGGTTTTTCAACAATAACACAAGTGCGAAAAGTGGTTTTTCAACACTATCACAAGTGCGAAAAGTGGTTTTTCAACACTAACACAAGTGCGAAAAGTGGTTTTTCAACACTAACACAAATGCGAAAAGTGGTTTTTCAACACTAACACAAGTGCGAAAAGTGGTTTTTCAACACTATCACAAGTGCAAAAAGTGTTTTTTCCACACAAATACAAGTGCGAAAAGTGGTTTTTCAACAATAACACAAGTGCAAAAAGTGGTTTTTCCACACTAATACAAGTGCAAAAGTGGTTTCCTGCACCAACACAAGTGCGGAAAGTGGTTTTTCAACACTAACACAAGTGCGAAAAGTGGTTTTTCAACACTATAACAAGTGCAAAAAGTGTTTTTTCCACACTAATACAAGTGCAAAAGTGGTTTCCTGCACCAACACAAGTGCGAAAAGTGGTTTTTCAACACTAACACAAGTGCGAAAAGTGGTTTTTCCACACTAATACAAGTGCAAAAGTGGTTTCCTGCACTAACACAAGTGCGAAAAGTGGTTTTTCAACACTAACACAAGTGCGAAAAGTGGTTTTTCCACACTAATACAAGTGCAAAAGTGGTTTCCTGCACCAACACAAGTGCGAAAAGTGGTTTTTCAACACTAACACAAGTGCGAATAGTGGTTTTTCAACACTAACACAAGTGCGAAAAGTGGTTTTTCCACACTAATACAAGTGCAAAAGTGGTTTCCTGCACCAACACAAGTGCGCAAAGTGGTTTTTCAACACTAACACAAGTGCGAAAAGTGGTTTTTCAACACTAACACAAGTGCGAAAAGTGTTTTTTCCACACTAATACAAGTGCAAAAGTGGTTTCCTGCACCAACACAAGTGCGAAAAGTGGTTTTTCAACACTAACACAAGTGCGAAAAGTGGTTTTCAACACTAACACAAGTGCGAAAAGTGGTTTTTCAACACTATCACAAGTGCAAAAAGTGTTTTTTCCACACTAATACAAGTGCAAAAAGTGGTTTCCTGCACCAACACAAGTGCGAAAAGTGGTTTTTCAACACTAACACAAGTGCGAAAAGTGGTTTTTCAACACTAACACAAGTGCGAAAAGTGGTTTTTCAACACTAACACAAGTGTGAAAAGTGGTTTTTCCACACTAATACAAGTGCAAAAGTGGTTTCCTGCACCAACACAAGTGCGAAAAGTGGTTTTTCAACACTAACACAAGTGCGAAAAGTGGTTTTTCAACACTATCACAAGTGCAAAAAGTGTTTTTTCCACACTAATACAAGTGCAAAAGTGGTTTCCTGCACCAACACAAGTGCGAAAAGTGGTTTTTCAACACTAACACAAGTGGGAAAAGTGGTTTTTCAACAATATCACAAGTGCAAAAAGTGTTTTTTCCACACTAATACAAGTGCAAAAGTGGTTTCCTGCACCAACACAAGTGCGAAAAGTGGTTTTTCAACACTAACACAAGTGCGAAAAGTGGTTTTTCCACACTAATACAAGTGCAAAAGTGGTTTCCTGCACCAACACAAGTGCGAAAAGTCGTTTTTCAACACTATCACAAGTGCAAAAAGTGTTTTTTCCACACTAATACAAGTGCAAAAGTGGTTTCCTGCACCAACACAAGTGCGAAAAGTGGTTTTTCAACACTAACACAAGTGCGAAAAGTGGTTTTTCAACACTATCACAAGTGCAAAAAGTGTTTTTTCCACACTAATACAAGTGCAAAAGTGGTTTCCTGCACCAACACAAGTGCGAAAAGTGGTTTTTCAACACTAACACAAGTGCGAAAAGTGGTTTTTCAACACTAACACAAGTGCGAAAAGTGGTTTTTCCACACTAATACAAGTGCAAAAGTGGTTTCCTGCACCAACACAAGTGCGAAAAGTGGTTTTTAAACACTAACACAAGTGCGAAAAGTGGTTTTTCAACACTATCACAAGTGCAAAAAGTGTTTTTTCCACACTAATACAAGTGCAAAAGTGGTTTCCTGCACCAACACAAGTGCGAAAAGTGGTTTTTCAACACTAACACAAGTGGGAAAAGTGGTTTTTCAACAATATCACAAGTGCAAAAAGTGTTTTTTCCACACTAATACAAGTGCAAAAGTGGTTTCCTGCACCAACACAAGTGCGAAAAGTGGTTTTTCAACACTATCACAAGTGCGAAAAGTGGTTTTTCAACACTAACACAAGTGCGAAAAGTGGTTTTTCCACACTAATACAAGTGCAAAAGTGGTTTCCTGCACCAACACAAGTGCGAAAAGTCGTTTTTCAACACTAACACAAGTGTGAAAAGTGGTTTTTCAACACTATCACAAGTGCAAAAAGTGTTTTTTCCACACAAATACAAGTGCGAAAAGTGGTTTTTCAACAATAACACAAGTGCGAAAAGTGGTTTTTCAACACTATCACAAGTGCGAAAAGTGGTTTTTCAACACTAACACAAGTGCGAAAAGTGGTTTTTCAACACTAACACAAATGCGAAAAGTGGTTTTTCAACACTAACACAAGTGCGAAAAGTGGTTTTTCAACACTATCACAAGTGCAAAAAGTGTTTTTTCCACACAAATACAAGTGCGAAAAGTGGTTTTTCAACAATAACACAAGTGCAAAAAGTGGTTTTTCCACACTAATACAAGTGCAAAAGTGGTTTCCTGCACCAACACAAGTGCGGAAAGTGGTTTTTCAACACTAACACAAGTGCGAAAAGTGGTTTTTCAACACTATAACAAGTGCAAAAAGTGTTTTTTCCACACTAATACAAGTGCAAAAGTGGTTTCCTGCACCAACACAAGTGCGAAAAGTGGTTTTTCAACACTAACACAAGTGCGAAAAGTGGTTTTTCCACACTAATACAAGTGCAAAAGTGGTTTCCTGCACTAATACAAGTGCGAAAAGTGGTTTTTCAACACTAACACAAGTGCGAAAAGTGGTTTTTCCACACTAATACAAGTGCAAAAGTGGTTTCCTGCACCAACACAAGTGCGAAAAGTGGTTTATCAACACTAACACAAGTGCGAAAAGTGGTTTTTCAACACTAACACAAGTGCGAAAAGTGGTTTTTCAACACTAACACAAGTGCGAAAAGTGTTTTTTCCATACTAATACAAGTGCAAAAGTGGTTTCCTGCACCAACACAAGTGCGAAAAGTGGTTTTTCAACATTAACACAAGTGCGAAAAGTGGTTTTTCAACACTAACACAAGTGCGAAAAGTGGTTTTTCCACACTAATACAAGTGCAAAAGTGGTTTCCTGCACCAACACATGTGCGAAAAGTGGTTTTTCAACACTAACACAAGTGCGAAAAGTGGTATTTCAACACTAACACAAGTGCGAAAAGTGGTTTTTCAACACTATCACAAGTGCAAAAAGTGTTTTTTCCACACTAATACAAGTGCAAAAGTGGTTTCCTGCACCAACACAAGTGCGAAAAGAGGTTTTTCAACACTAACACAAGTGCGAAAAGTGGTTTGTCAACACTAACACAAGTGCGAAAAGTGGTTTTTCAACACTATCACAAGTGCAAAAAGTGTTTTTTCCACACTAATACAAGTGCAAAAGTGGTTTCCTGCACCAACACAAGTGCGAAAAGTGGCTTTTCAACACTATCACAAGTGCGAAAAGTAGTTTTTCAACACTAACACAAGTGCGAAAAGTGGTTTTTCCACACTAATACAAGTGCAAAAGTGGTTTCCTGCACCAACACAAGTGCGAAAAGTCGTTTTTCAACACTAACACAAGTGTGAAAAGTGTTTTTTCCACACTAATACAAGTGCAAAAGTGGTTTCCTGCACCAACACAAGTGCGAAAAGTGGTTTTTCAACACTAACACAAGTGCGAAAAGTGGTTTTTCAACACTATCACAAGTGCAAAAAGTGTTTTTTCCACACTAATACAAGTGCAAAAGTGGTTTCCTGCACCAACACAAGTGCGAAAAGTGGTTTTTCAACACTAACACAAGTGCGAATAGTGGTTTTTCAACACTAACACAAGTGCGAAAAGTGGTTTTTCCACACTAATACAAGTGCAAAAGTGGTTTCCTGCACCAACACAAGTGCGCAAAGTGGTTTTTCAACACTAACACAAGTGCGAAAAGTGGTTTTTCAACACTAACACAAGTGCGAAAAGTGTTTTTTCCACACTAATACAAGTGCAAAAGTGGTTTCCTGCACCAACACAAGTGCGAAAAGTGGTTTTTCAACACTAACACAAGTGCGAAAAGTGGTTTTCAACACTAACACAAGTGCGAAAAGTGGTTTTTCAACACTATCACAAGTGCAAAAAGTGTTTTTTCCACACTAATACAAGTGCAAAAAGTGGTTTCCTGCACCAACACAAGTGCGAAAAGTGGTTTTTCAACACTAACACAAGTGCGAAAAGTGGTTTTTCAACACTAACACAAGTGCGAAAAGTGGTTTTTCAACACTAACACAAGTGTGAAAAGTGGTTTTTCCACACTAATACAAGTGCAAAAGTGGTTTCCTGCACCAACACAAGTGCGAAAAGTGGTTTTTCAACACTAACACAAGTGGGAAAAGTGGTTTTTCAACAATATCACAAGTGCAAAAAGTGTTTTTTCCACACTAATACAAGTGCAAAAGTGGTTTCCTGCACCAACACAAGTGCGAAAAGTGGTTTTTCAACACTATCACAAGTGCAAAAAGTGTTTTTTCCACACTAATACAAGTGCAAAAGTGGTTTACTGCACCAACACAAGTGCGAAAAGTGGTTTTTCAACACTAACACAAGTGGGAAAAGTGGTTTTTCAACAATATCACAAGTGCAAAAAGTGTTTTTTCCACACTAATACAAGTGCAAAAGTGGTTTCCTGCACCAACACAAGTGCGAAAAGTGGTTTTTCAACACTATCACAAGTGCTAAAAGTGGTTTTTCAACACTAACACAAGTGCGAAAAGTGGTTTTTCCACACTAATACAAGTGCAAAAGTGGTTTCCTGCACCAACACAAGTGCGAAAAGTCGTTTTTCAACACTAACACAAGTGTGAAAAGTGGTTTTTCAACACTATCACAAGTGCAAAAAGTGTTTTTTCCACACAAATACAAGTGCGAAAAGTGGTTTTTCAACAATAACACAAGTGCGAAAAGTGGTTTTTCAACACTATCACAAGTGCGAAAAGTGGTTTTTCAACACTAACACAAGTGCGAAAAGTGGTTTTTCAACACTAACACAAATGCGAAAAGTGGTTTTTCAACACTAACACAAGTGCGAAAAGTGGTTTTTCAACACTATCACAAGTGCAAAAAGTGTTTTTTCCACACAAATACAAGTGCGAAAAGTGGTTTTTCAACAATAACACAAGTGCAAAAAGTGGTTTTTCCACACTAATACAAGTGCAAAAGTGGTTTCCTGCACCAACACAAGTGCGGAAAGTGGTTTTTCAACACTAACACAAGTGCGAAAAGTGGTTTTTCAACACTATAACAAGTGCAAAAAGTGTTTTTTCCACACTAATACAAGTGCAAAAGTGGTTTCCTGCACCAACACAAGTGCGAAAAGTGGTTTTTCAACACTAACACAAGTGCGAAAAGTGGTTTTTCCACACTAATACAAGTGCAAAAGTGGTTTCCTGCACTAATACAAGTGCGAAAAGTGGTTTTTCAACACTAACACAAGTGCGAAAAGTGGTTTTTCCACACTAATACAAGTGCAAAAGTGGTTTCCTGCACCAACACAAGTGCGAAAAGTGGTTTATCAACACTAACACAAGTGCGAAAAGTGGTTTTTCAACACTAACACAAGTGCGAAAAGTGGTTTTTCAACACTAACACAAGTGCGAAAAGTGTTTTTTCCATACTAATACAAGTGCAAAAGTGGTTTCCTGCACCAACACAAGTGCGAAAAGTGGTTTTTCAACATTAACACAAGTGCGAAAAGTGGTTTTTCAACACTAACACAAGTGCGAAAAGTGGTTTTTCCACACTAATACAAGTGCAAAAGTGGTTTCCTGCACCAACACAAGTGCGAAAAGTGGTTTTTCAACACTAACACAAGTGCGAAAAGTGGTATTTCAACACTAACACAAGTGCGAAAAGTGGTTTTTCAACACTATCACAAGTGCAAAAAGTGTTTTTTCCACACTAATACAAGTGCAAAAGTGGTTTCCTGCACCAACACAAGTGCGAAAAGAGGTTTTTCAACACTAACACAAGTGCGAAAAGTGGTTTGTCAACACTAACACAAGTGCGAAAAGTGGTTTTTCAACACTATCACAAGTGCAAAAAGTGTTTTTTCCACACTAATACAAGTGCAAAAGTGGTTTCCTGCACCAACACAAGTGCGAAAAGTGGCTTTTCAACACTATCACAAGTGCGAAAAGTAGTTTTTCAACACTAACACAAGTGCGAAAAGTGGTTTTTCCACACTAATACAAGTGCAAAAGTGGTTTCCTGCACCAACACAAGTGCGAAAAGTCGTTTTTCAACACTAACACAAGTGTGAAAAGTGTTTTTTCCACACTAATACAAGTGCAAAAGTGGTTTCCTGCACCAACACAAGTGCGAAAAGTGGTTTTTCAACACTAACACAAGTGCGAAAAGTGGTTTTTCAACACTATCACAAGTGCAAAAAGTGTTTTTTCCACACTAATACAAGTGCAAAAGTGGTTTCCTGCACCAACACAAGTGCGAAAAGTGGTTTTTCAACACTAACACAAGTGCGAATAGTGGTTTTTCAACACTAACACAAGTGCGAAAAGTGGTTTTTCCACACTAATACAAGTGCAAAAGTGGTTTCCTGCACCAACACAAGTGCGCAAAGTGGTTTTTCAACACTAACACAAGTGCGAAAAGTGGTTTTTCAACACTAACACAAGTGCGAAAAGTGTTTTTTCCACACTAATACAAGTGCAAAAGTGGTTTCCTGCACCAACACAAGTGCGAAAAGTGGTTTTTCAACACTAACACAAGTGCGAAAAGTGGTTTTCAACACTAACACAAGTGCGAAAAGTGGTTTTTCAACACTATCACAAGTGCAAAAAGTGTTTTTTCCACACTAATACAAGTGCAAAAAGTGGTTTCCTGCACCAACACAAGTGCGAAAAGTGGTTTTTCAACACTAACACAAGTGCGAAAAGTGGTTTTTCAACACTAACACAAGTGCGAAAAGTGGTTTTTCAACACTAACACAAGTGTGAAAAGTGGTTTTTCCACACTAATACAAGTGCAAAAGTGGTTTCCTGCACCAACACAAGTGCGAAAAGTGGTTTTTCAACACTAACACAAGTGGGAAAAGTGGTTTTTCAACAATATCACAAGTGCAAAAAGTGTTTTTTCCACACTAATACAAGTGCAAAAGTGGTTTCCTGCACCAACACAAGTGCGAAAAGTGGTTTTTCAACACTATCACAAGTGCAAAAAGTGTTTTTTCCACACTAATACAAGTGCAAAAGTGGTTTACTGCACCAACACAAGTGCGAAAAGTGGTTTTTCAACACTAACACAAGTGGGAAAAGTGGTTTTTCAACAATATCACAAGTGCAAAAAGTGTTTTTTCCACACTAATACAAGTGCAAAAGTGGTTTCCTGCACCAACACAAGTGCGAAAAGTGGTTTTTCAACACTATCACAAGTGCTAAAAGTGGTTTTTCAACACTAACACAAGTGCGAAAAGTGGTTTTTCCACACTAATACAAGTGCAAAAGTGGTTTCCTGCACCAACACAAGTGCGAAAAGTCGTTTTTCAACACTAACACAAGTGTGAAAAGTGGTTTTTCAACACTATCACAAGTGCAAAAAGTGTTTTTTCCACACAAATACAAGTGCGAAAAGTGGTTTTTCAACAATAACACAAGTGCGAAAAGTGGTTTTTCAACACTATCACAAGTGCGAAAAGTGGTTTTTCAACACTAACACAAGTGCGAAAAGTGGTTTTTCAACACTAACACAAATGCGAAAAGTGGTTTTTCAACACTAACACAAGTGCGAAAAGTGGTTTTTCAACACTATCACAAGTGCAAAAAGTGTTTTTTCCACACAAATACAAGTGCGAAAAGTGGTTTTTCAACAATAACACAAGTGCAAAAAGTGGTTTTTCCACACTAATACAAGTGCAAAAGTGGTTTCCTGCACCAACACAAGTGCGGAAAGTGGTTTTTCAACACTAACACAAGTGCGAAAAGTGGTTTTTCAACACTATAACAAGTGCAAAAAGTGTTTTTTCCACACTAATACAAGTGCAAAAGTGGTTTCCTGCACCAACACAAGTGCGAAAAGTGGTTTTTCAACACTAACACAAGTGCGAAAAGTGGTTTTTCCACACTAATACAAGTGCAAAAGTGGTTTCCTGCACTAACACAAGTGCGAAAAGTGGTTTTTCAACACTAACACAAGTGCGAAAAGTGGTTTTTCCACACTAATACAAGTGCAAAAGTGGTTTCCTGCACCAACACAAGTGCGAAAAGTGGTTTATCAACACTAACACAAGTGCGAAAAGTGGTTTTTCAACACTAACACAAGTGCGAAAAGTGGTTTTTCAACACTAACACAAGTGCGAAAAGTGTTTTTTCCATACTAATACAAGTGCAAAAGTGGTTTCCTGCACCAACACAAGTGCGAAAAGTGGTTTTTCAACATTAACACAAGTGCGAAAAGTGGTTTTTCAACACTAACACAAGTGCGAAAAGTGGTTTTTCCACACTAATACAAGTGCAAAAGTGGTTTCCTGCACCAACACAAGTGCGAAAAGTGGTTTTTCAACACTAACACAAGTGCGAAAAGTGGTTTTTCAACACTAACACAAGTGCGAAAAGTGGTTTTTCAACACTATCACAAGTGCAAAAAGTGTTTTTTCCACACTAATACAAGTGCAAAAGTGGTTTCTGCACCAACACAAGTGCGAAAAGAGGTTTTTCAACACTAACACAAGTGCGAAAAGTGGTTTGTCAACACTAACACAAGTGCGAAAAGTGGTTTTTCAACACTATCACAAGTGCAAAAAGTGTTTTTTCCACACTAATACAAGTGCAAAAGTGGTTTCCTGCACCAACACAAGTGCGAAAAGTGGCTTTTCAACACTATCACAAGTGCGAAAAGTAGTTTTTCAACACTAACACAAGTGCGAAAAGTGGTTTTTCCACACTAATACAAGTGCAAAAGTGGTTTCCTGCACCAACACAAGTGCGAAAAGTCGTTTTTCAACACTAACACAAGTGTGAAAAGTGTTTTTTCCACACTAATACAAGTGCAAAAGTGGTTTCCTGCACCAACACAAGTGCGAAAAGTGGTTTTTCAACACTAACACAAGTGCGAAAAGTGGTTTTTCAACACTATCACAAGTGCAAAAAGTGTTTTTTCCACACTAGTAGTGTAATAATGTTGCTTCTGGGACACCTCCGTTTAACATGGGAAATCCCTATCTAATGTCATTTACCCCCTTGTCTTTTTCAAAAATCATAAACACCTCTATTTCTCCCACCCTCATCTTTATGAACCTTTTGTCTGTAGTACCTATCCTTAATGTTGTTCATTAGACCACTCAAACACTACAAATATTTGTTTTCTCTTATAGACCTATCATCCTTCTTCTACATATCATCTGGCAGATTAATCTTTGACCCACTCAAACATTGACCCATTCACTTCCATATTAATTCTTTCCCTCCCTCATTGCCCCTAAACACCTATATTTCTCTCACCCTGTTCTTTACGAACCTTCTAACCTTTTGACATGTTATCCTTATTCATTAGACCACTTAAACACCTGTGATCCTTCTGACCTCATGGACCTTTTAACCTTTTACTCTTAATATCATCTGGTGAATATAACCCACTCAAACAACGACCCTACAAATATTTGTTTATGCGTGGGAAATAATTTAATTCTCCTACAACTCTCTTCACCATCTAATATATTAACAATAAATATGTTTGAGTTTGGTTCTTTATTAAGATATTTTAACTGAGCTAAGATAAAATGGTAAACCTCCCTCAATGTTCTTGCTTGAGCGCCTCCAGTGCCACATACCATTTTTAAATTAAAGTATATATTTTCCTGACAACCATCAAAGTTTTCCGTCCACTCAAAAATATTTCCATCTTTTTTACCCAATTCACCGGTATTTAAATTAATTCTCTTATTTGTTTTGTGAACTTTTTTACCAGTTGCCTTTTCAATTATACCTATTTGATATTTTTCACATTCATTATGTTTTCCATTTATATACCAAGGTTGATTACACCTCCACTCTTTAGTCTGGTTGATACTTGGTTCTATCATTTATATAATAGTAAAAAAGGCGGCGGTAGCCCGTTAAAATCCCCAACCCCCCCCCTTTTTAACTTATCACTTATATATATCTTATCACTTATATATATCTTATCACTTATGTATATCTTATCACTTATATATATATCTTATCACTTATATATATATCTTATCACTTATATACTTATATAACCATAAGGGAGACTATCAATTCCATTTTCTAAAATAAACCTCTTATCATCAAAAGCCCCCAATGCTTTCTTATTTATCTCTTCTGAATATAATTGATGTTTATAACTTCTTATTCCATTAATCTTTCTAAACTCTTCTTTCTTTGTTGTTAAACAGTTATAATAATCCTTAAAGTTTATTGTTTCTTTAATAACATTTTTCTTTACACCTTTTAACTTCTTATCAGTCTTTTCAACGTTATTCACAATGTATTTATAAGCATAAGCCTTTGACCTCAATCCCACAAATTCACTCATAACATTTCCTCCTAATTCATCCTTGAACTTTCCAATCACCTTTTTATTTTTAGAAGAGAACAACTCACTCTCTGGACTGTAATTACTCGTGTCATAGATATTAATGTCTCTTTTCATGTCTGAATAAACATCGTTGGTATTAATTTTCAAAATAAAACTATCTGTATCCATATAAAGTAGATTAACATCATTTTGATATTTCTTCCTCAAGTTATTATAAAAGTAATCATACATTAATGACTTTGATAAATCAAGAATTGTTGTTCCAATATAAATAGGTTTGTTCATTTCAATACTCTCTTTAATCAAATGGATCGCACAAAAGTTCTCAGTAAAGACCTCAGCTCGAGTAAAACTCGGTCTATTAATTAATTTTGATGCTTGTTCCCAAGATGTTGATAGTCTGATATTTTGTCTTTTCCTCACATTCTCCATAGTCTTACCAAAGACCGCATTATTCATCAATTTATAAAAGTCTTTCTCAAAATCTGTTTTTGACTCTGTTCTTCTTTGTGTATTAAAATCAATGTACCCCTTTAACCAATGACTTTGATTGAACTTTAGAACCCTATGGATCTTCTCTACTCTTAGACCTTTTGATAAATATTGTCGCAAATTTCTTTGGTGTAGAACATAATTTTTCTTGTTATATAATGTAGTAAGTAATTTTTCTGTTGATTCACCTATATCAAACGATCGTTGATAATCACTCAACCATTCTTTCTTTGGACTTTCTTTCTCACAAGCAAATGGGAGATCTTTGTGTAGGTTATGGAGTTCCTCTGGATATTTTAAATCAATTTCAAAATAATAACCAACTTTTTCTTCATCCAATTCTTTTTGTGTAGAGATACATACATCTTGTAAAACGTTTTTGTAGTCTTTTTCCTTTACCCATCTAAGTTTTCCATAAGGAAGAGCCTGAGACATTGCCCAGCCATACAGGTTGTTCGCGTCATAGTACATCAAGTAAGAACTCTCTTTCGTTGGATCATAATTTGGAAGATATTTGTTATTTGCTTTTGCGTATCTACTCGAGCAGACTTGTGAAATTCCACCTCTTTTTGCCTTTTCAATCATCAAAAGCATATCAACATCGATTATCAAATCCAAATCTTGTTTTGTCATTTTCAACATCGCACTCCAGGCCAATCCAGGTGCTGTGTAGTAGTGAGCAGGATCCAATCCATATCCAGTGCGACAAACAGATCTAAAGGCTTCAAATACATCGGCCAATAAAAGCACATCAGTTTTGAGATACAAATCGTGATACTCGCCAAGATTCTTGATGTTATATTTTTCCCAAACATTTTGTGCGTGTACATAATCTTTATCAGATATATGACTATTATTTAATTTGTTATAGAAATTTTCTTTTGAAGGAAGTTGTGTTTCATTGAATCTCTCAAATGAGTCCATATAGTCATAGGGGTAAATTCCCTTTTGTGTTAGAAAATCTTTATCTAAAAAATACTCTGAAAGACATGGAAACTCTTTTAGATTTTGAACCAAGTTAACCAATGGACTTGCCATGAATTTAAATGTATCAAGAAATCTGATATGAGTAATAGGAGATGTGTGAATTGTTTTTGTGAATGAAATGTATTTCTGATCCGTGTTTGGAATTGCTGAGATACTTCCAGAAGTCTTTGAGAGTTCCTTGATAAATAGATGTGTATCATAATGAGCGTTGTTATGAAGAAAGACAGGAATGAAAGAGGGGAGTTGATAATTAATATTACAACTTTGATGAGCCGGACCTCTATATTTACCAGTGAGATGACAATGGTCTCTAACCTTTAGACCTTTACCAATTTTCTCCTCACAAATATGACAGACATTGTTTTTTATAAATTCCCTTTTTTCTTTACTTGTTAAGGACATTGGTTTATTGGTTTCTCTCATTATCTTGGTTAATCGAACACAGTCTTTTTCTAGTCGTTTCACAAACTCCTCTGGGGTATTTGAGCCTCTATACATCTCTAACTTGTTATATTTATCACCAACGGATGATTTGATATAATAACAAAAACCACAAGGAGTATGTTTTTGATATTTATTTGTGTATGATTCTTTTGGATCTTGAGAAGCAGTATCAATTTTTTCTAAAATACTTTCAAAATCAGCATATATAACAAATGGATGTTTGATCTTTTTATTTTCATCTTTGAATGTGATCTTTGAGCCTTCTTTAGGCATATTGATTACCGTTGATTTATGTTCGCCACAATAATTTGAATGTTTATCTAATCTTTCTTGTGAATTGAAGAAGTTAAGACAACGCAAACAAATATATATTTTATTTGTTCTCTTACAGACTTGTGGTTTTATTAATTTAGCAATATCTTTGATGTATGTATAATGTGAATTTTCGTCTGAATTAAAATATAGAAGATTAATATGAGTTTGTTTACAATTGTCAGAAAGCTTTAAAACCTGAATGTTGTTTGTTTCTGTTAGACCATAAACATTAACTGATAAATTATTCATCTTTTCAAATTTAGGAATATCATTTAAAGTCATCGGAAACTTTAGATCTTTCGTATTTAATGTATTCTCATATTTTTTATAATGAGATACTCTTTCATCATGAAAATGTGGAGGATGTAAGTGTGCTAAAATAGACCAGAGAAAACATTTATTGTCTTTATTTTTGATATTGATAACTGCTTTTCTATTTTTGATAACACTGGGTAAATCAATGTAAGAAGAAGCTTTTAGAGGATCTGATTTAAGAATATGAATGTCTATGTAAATAATTTTTCCTATATTGAATCCACTTCCTACGATTGAATTATCCACATCTTGCTCTTGTTTAATAAGTTCATCATAGACTCCTGATGTTTTAAAATCTTGATATGAAGATATAAAGTGTGGCTCAGTTCTCATGTATGGTGCATCTATAACTCCTTCATCCTTTGTCATTTCTAATTTTACTCCCATATAAAATTTAAGTGGTTTCATTTCCTTTAGTGTTTTTTCAATCAACGTTTGAACAGCAGGTTTAACTATTTCTACAGCATCAACTATAGACTCTGGTTCAGGAGGTTTGAAGTTAAAGACTCTTATTTTAATATGTCCTTTGAATGCTCCATCAGAGTTTTTAGTTGTGATAAAATTTGATAAATGTAGATTTGTTTTAAGATGTATTTTGAAGCCTTTCTTGAGGATATTTTTATTACATGTAGAACAGTGTTTTGTTTCAGGTGGAAGAGGGGAAAGTTTGTTTAAAATGTTGTATGTATGTTTTGCGGTGAGAATATGTTGTTTATAATATTTTACTTCCTTCTCGCAAGTATCACAATAAACCATATTTATAGCGTGAGAAAACGTGGTGTTTTATATATATCACTGTGCTTAAAATAAAACACTTTTGAGCTTTACAGCTCCGTTTTATATATATCGCTGTGCTTAAACTAAAACACTTTTTCACTCAGGATCATCTAAGTCATAACTATCACATGAATACTCAGAATCATACTCAGAGTCATCAATAAAGCTACTCTCATAACTATCATTTGAGCACAAACTATTAGTATCATAACTATCATCTGTGTTCAATGAAATACTATCATCACCATCGTCCAAGTTCAATGAAATACTATCATCACTATCGTCTGAGTTCAATGAAATAGTAAAATCTTCACTGCTGTATTGACTCATATTTAATTAGCAAGAAAAATATTCCCATCAATATCTATATACTTTCTTTCATTAACAGATTCAATCTCTACAATTTTTATATCAAAAGTTATCTTTAAATAATCTCTAACTATCATAGAACGAAATGACATTTCACCAGAAATATTAACATCATTCATTTTACTTAGATCTACACCCTTTGGATTATTAAAGAAAATACAAATGTCTCCTCTAGAATTATTAATGGTCTTATCATTCTTTTTCAAAGTATCGTGGTCAATCACTTTTTCAAGCTTTGAATAAATTGCCAGGAGTAGAGGAGAAACTTTTGTTAGATTTACTTTAATGGATGTCTTTCCAGGTATAGTTAGAGCTCTTCCTTTAAATGAAATAGAGGGGCTCATGTTATTTTCCATAACTGGTTTTACCCAAAAATTTCCATATTTATCTTTGTTCAATTTAACATCTTTGACATATTTTTCTATATCTTCCACCGAAGTAGAGATTGATTGAAATTTGTCTTTTGTGCTTTGAAACATTGTATTTATTAATGAATAAACTTGCGTTTAGTTTAAGTAAAAATTTACCACATAAATATGATAAGTTCTGAAGGATATTTAGAATTTCCAGACTCTCCATATGATAAATTAGAGAATTGTCCGGCTTGTGATAGAGTGGGGCTTAATGATGAGGATTCATATAAACAATGTATTTTCTGTGATTTAATTTTAATTAATGATAATAAGAAATATAAAAAAATATATAACTCTTTTAAATTAGAACCAAAAATGAATTACTTTACAAGATTAATAAGAGAGATGAATGTTAAGTATTGTGATGATAATACACCATTTCTTTCAAGGGAAGAGACTAATTGTATTGAGGAAATGTATAAGGGTTTAATGATATTTATTATTCAAAATAATTTTAATGGAAATGTTAATACAAGATACTATATAAATAAAATAATGGATTATTTTGAAATTAAACCCGAACTCAGGATAAAATATAGAGTTTCTCAAATAGCTCAAAAAAAGTTGGATAACTTGTTTTCCAAATATATAAATGAATGATTTTTTACCCGTTTGGGAAAATAAGATAAAATTTAATAACCATAAAAACATTCCAAATTCATTGAGATGTCTAATAGTTGGTTCAAGCGGATGTGGAAAAACCTGTTTACTTTTAAAGATGCTCCTTGGTTCTAATTTTTTAGATTATGATAATTTAATAATTTTTACAAAGTCAAGTTTTCAACCCGAGTATCAACTACTCTCACAGGGTTTTAATGCGGGTCTTAAAAAGGAAGACATTATCGGTTTATTTAAACTTCAAAACAAACTAAATGATTATAATATTGATGATATAATACAATTATTTTGTGATACACAGAAATCAAAATCGAAACCCATAACTTGTATTCTCAGTGATAATACGGATGATATACCTTCACCTCAAGATTTAGATAAATCAAAAAAGAACCTTGTCATCTTTGATGATTGTGTTAATGAGAGAAACCAAACAGTAATGGATAGCTACTATACAAGAGGGAGACATTCTTCTTGTAATTGTATATATCTTAGTCAATCATATTTTCAACTCCCTCGACGCTCAATAAGAAACAATGCCAATACTTTTATTTTATTTAAGTTAAATTCAATAGATGTAAATAATTTTTGGAGAGATAATTGCTCTACGTTATGTAGTAAAAAAGAATTTGAAAATTATATGAAACACACGATTGGAAAATATAAATATATTGTTGTGAAACAAGATGAGATACTAAATGATATTTTTCAATAAATAAATACAGAAAATGAATACTGAAGAAAGAGAAAGAAAGTTTAAGGAACATCAACAATTAGTTTCAAAAGTTGTTAAACAACAGGAAGAGATAAAGAAGAAACGGAGACAGAAACTAACTGGTGAAGAAGCCTTTGAAAGAAAACAAGAGAAATTCTTTAAACCACTTTTGAAAACTCAACACCCTACAGTTCCCACGGTAGAATTTACTCCGAAAAAACTTCAAATGCTCAAAGATTTTAGTCAGATAACAAAACAAGAACTTGGTGAATTAGAATATGATGACGAGGGATTATTTCGGAAACTTGAGCAGGTAAATCAACCCCCTAATTATGTTGTGGAAGCTCTTCAAAACAATGAATATTCTGCGGGTTCAAAAACCAGAGCAGGTCTCATTCCAACAGAAGAACCAGCAGTGTTTCATCTTGTGGAAGAAAAGGTATTGATATTTAATGATGAATTGATGTTCTTGAGTTCTACTCAACCAAATGTTAAATTAACTCCAAGATTAATGTTTCTTCTAACAAACCCCGGATTCAGCGGTTCAAAATATTTTGAGGAACCACTTGATATGGAAAGAGAGGAAGATAGGGTATATATTGAGTTGTTAAATACACTTGATTATGGAGTTTCTGTTGCTGGTAAAAGTAAGAAGAATGAGAAGGAGAAACATATTATTGATGCTTTAAGTAAGCTTGGTTCGGGTGTTAGTTTTCTTCCAAATGACCCATCACAATTAGTTAATAGGCTATTATTGTTATTAGGTAGTAAGAAGGCTGGAAACAACAATTGTTTTAATGAATCCTCAGCCATTTTAGATCAGTTGATGAACATGAAAATAATTAATAAATGTCAATACAAAGATATTTTATTAGATATTAAATAAGATGAGAAGCACAATTCTTAGTTTTAATTTCACAACGAGCGATTACACAGCTTCATTCCCTTACCCACTACAACTTGACCCCCTTACCTCATATGAGGCATCTTTGTTGTCAATGGAAACTTACAATACCCTTTTTAATATCACAGAGAAAAACAACAAGTTTAGTTATAATCCAGGCACTGCCTACAAAACTATAACTGTTTCACCTGGAGCTTACGAGATTTCTCAAATATCTTCAGAAGTCTCTCGCCTTATGAAAGAAAAAGGTGATGAACCAAAAAATATTGTAATAGATATTCAAACACACACTTCAAAATCAACTATTAAACTGAAAAATAATTATAAAGTTGATTTCACGATTGAAAATTCGTTCAGAGAGCTATTGGGTTTCTCTTCAAAAAAGATTGAAAATAACGGGACGTTTTACAGTGATAATGTTATCCAAATATCCTCCGGTATAAATTCAGTATTAATTCATTGTGATTTGATTGATGGTGCTTATAACGATGGAATAAGAACAAATACAATATTTTCATTCAGTGCATACTCAACCCCGATTGGTTATAAATTTAATATGGAACCAAAAAATCTTGTCTATTTACCTGTGTCAGGAAAAACCATATACAGAGTAAATTTTAGGATAACCGACCAAGATAATCGTATGATATCCTTTAATGATGAAATTATATCCATCAGAATTCACCTACGTGAAGTTTTTCAATAAATAAATAATGGTTATTGTAAGAAAACACGAGTTGGGAAAATATAAAATAATTACAGGGGAGGGCATGTTCCTTTCACCAGACTATACAAGGTATGTGGGTAAAGGATACTATAAACCTAAGAGACAACGGGGTGTGGGTCATCAATTTCGAAATAAAGGAGATGGGATAATTGATACTCTAATGGGTATTGGTTCAACCATTCTTAAACATAAAGGCCTAATTGGTTCAACTGCTTCTCTCATGGGAAATGTAGCAGGTGTTGTAAAGAGTATAAAAGATGCTCAAAAGGAGTCCCATAAATTACAAGCAATCAAAGAAATTAAAAAAGGTAAAACTCAACTATCTTCACAAGAACGACAAAAAATCATTAAAATACTTGGGTCAGGGTTTCAACAATTTTAATACTATATAAATACAAGTATGGAAGCGATTGATAGTATCTATGATTTGGATGATACGATTATCATTTCAAACTCTACTAAAAAGGAAGACTATTTTAAGGTAAATGCTATTACAGGAACCGACTGGAATTCAAACGGAACAAAAAGTTTTGAAATAAATAATCAACAAACTTACTTGAATATAGCTGATAGTTTCTTGCTGTGTAAATTTAAATTCACTAAGGCTGCGAATAATACTAATGCTACACTCGTAAATGATTTCTTCTGGAAAATGTTTGACAGTGTTCGCCTGTATATTGGAACACAAGAGGTTGAAGCGGTTGATTATGTCTCTGCTACATCTGAAATGATGAAATTTACACTATATTCGTTTGGTGATAGAATGGGTAAGGGAGCTGTTGAAGGCTTTATTCCTGATATGTCAACGGGAACAAACACAGACCCTGGTTATAGTCAAAGGAAGTCAATGTATAATGATGACGCAAAAGCTGAGAATAGTTTTACCGTAGCAGTACCTCTTAAAGGTATATTTGGATTTTGTGATTATGATAAAGTTTTGTATGGTCTTAAAATTAGATTTCAACTACAAAGGAATGATAATGTAAATAGATTGCTTTTTGGGGCTGAAAATGCTTTTGGCGACAATAATAAATTTGTTATTAATGATTTGTGTTGGTATATCAATGAATATACTCCTAATCTTAAAACGGAGGAGATGTTAAATAGAAGACTTAACTCAAAGAAACCGCTAAATGTATCATACCTTAAAAGAAGATGTCAACACGTTAAACTGGAACACACTACCTACACTTGGAATTTGGGTGTTCTTGAAGGAAAGCCACGATACCTATGGCTCATTTTTAAAAAACCAGATGGAGAGGAGGGTACTAATAAGAATAATGCGCTGAGTGATAATGCTAAGGTGAAACAACTTCGGGTTTCTCTTGATGGCACATTTTATCCGCGAGATAGATTGGAAATTGATTGGGAAAAAAATGATTATGCGGAAGCCTACAAGTCCTACCAAAAAGTGTGTGAAAGTAATGGTAATAATGATCCTATTTTGGATATGGTTGCATTTAAAGGTTTATATACAATCTACGCAATTGACCTGAGTTCTCAAAAGGAAACTATAAAGTCTAATCGAGTGGATACTTCTCTATACATTGAAAGAGGGGAGAATGAAGAAGTTGATGCTTATTGTTTGCTTTTGGAGGAAACAGAATTACAGATTAATACAGATAATGGTGTTATGATTAATATCACATAGGTTTTTTCTCATAAATAAATGGTAGGGGTATATGTTAATCAAATCAATCTTAATAAATTAACATCTTGTATTCAAAATCAAAAGCCTTGTATTATTAATGTTAATACAATTCAAAGAAAAGGAGCTGTAAGAATTGATGTTTTACTCACACACACACAAGTAAAAACACTAAATGATGTTGGATCACTTAAAATTAAAATGACGAAACCTATGTTAAAGAAATATTCAATAGACGAGTCAAGAGGAGGATTTCTCCCGTTTCTAATTCCTTTATTTGCTGGTTTAAGTGCGGCGGGAGCATTGACTGGTGGTATTTCAGCAGCGGTAAAAACTGCTAACGAAAGGAAGGCACAACTAAAAGCTCAAAAAGAATTGGAAAGACATAACAAGGAGTTGGAGAAACAAATTAGTGGAAGTGGTGTAATTGTAGATTTTGCTCAAAAACTTGAAAGTCTACCTGATAAAGCTAGATTGTTGGTTGGAGATATGCTTTCCTCTATCGCTCAAGCGGGTGTTAAACTAACTAAACGGGGTAATGGATTGTATCTTTCTCATAAATAAATGGATAAATGGTTTAAACAATTTGGAAAGAATACAACGTCAAATATAGAACTAGCCAAGTATTGTAAAACACTAAAAATTGATAATGTGGTAATCTGTATGAGAGATGAATTAATACATATAAATAAGAATACAAAGAATATTATTATGAATTTAGACACACAGAATGGTTCTCATTGGGTTTGTATTCATAATAGTCAGGATAAATATTATTTTGATAGTTATGGTATGCCACCACCTGTTGAAGTAATACAATTCTTACAGAATGGTGTTTATCAAACATTTCAAGTTCAAGAAATTAATTCTAAATGTTGTGGTCAATTATGTTTATATGTATTATTTCAACTCAACAATAATGAAAATTTTTATAATATCATTTTTAATCTAATATAAATGACTTATGTTGGAAAAGATGGTTCTATCTTTGGAAAATCCTCCCAGGATATTGATTTATCAAATTATTATACAAAGGCACAGGCTGAACGACAAAAATATAGTATAAGTAAAAATATTAATATGAAGAATACTTATAAATTAATCAATTATCCAAACCCTACAGATGCGAATGACTTAATTAGATTCAGTGATTTATCACACTTGTTAAATAAAACAGCACGTTTTGTGAAACAAGTAAAATTTACAACCACAACACCTGGTTATACTGACCATACACCTTTCCTCATTGAATTTAACTACCTGCTTACAATTGAATTTTATAAAGAAGGACATTTAGTTAATATGCGAATTAATAAATGGGGGTATGATATGCCTGATTTAGGGTATAATTGGTCTTTTTCAATAAACTTAGAAGACCTACATGATTTAAATCAGTCTCGTAAAGAAGAATATTATCCACTTGGTGAAGATAAGGATTTATGTGGAAGTACAATTAGTAAACAACAAATACGTGATTTTAAGAAAATAAAAATATATGATAGTATAGCGATGGTTCGCATGACAAAGAAGGAAGGTAATGAGATAAGGATAGAAAGCCGAGGAATACAAACCGATTTGGTAGTGGGAAGATGGGGTGGTATTACCTGTCATAATATTAATCTCACATATATTTCTGATACATAAATGGCAGGAAGAAGACTACAAGAGAATTATAATTTTTGTATTCAAGGATACCTACAAGAAAAGGGTGCTCGGTTTTACATACCGTACGAATTGGAACATACACATGGAAATTTTGTCATTAAAAACTGGCCTTATACTGATATTGTTAAACCCACAAATAGAGACTTGTTTAAAGTATTAAATAAAAATGAACTTCTCAAAGTTATGAAATATAAAACTCTTTTAGAAATCGTCAACAAATCTTATTGGTATCCTATTATGAGAAAAATAATTATAGATACAAGAATATCTCAAAATCCAGATGAGTATATGTATAATATTATTTGGGGTTTAAACTCAAGGGTAGCAAGGGATGAGGAAGGAGTTGAAGAAGAGAAGGAGAAAAGAGAGAAAAGAGAGAAGGAGGAGAGGGAACAAAGAGAGAGGGGGGAGAGGGAGATGGAAATCAGAGCGATTCAAAAAAGAGTGGATGTATTACAGCAAGAAGATAAATCTCAACTCACCGAAGAGGAAAATAAAGAAAGAATGAATGCTGTGAAAATATTGATATCAAAAATTGCTAAGATAAATGAGGAAGGAGTTAAAGAAGAGAAGGAGGAAAGAGAGAAAAAGGAGAAGGAGGAAAGGGAGAAAAAGGAGGAGGAGAGGGAGGAAAGGGAGAAAAGAGAGAAAAAGGAGAAGGAGGAAAGGGAGAAAAAGGAGGAGGATAGGGAGGAAAGGGAGAAAAGAGAGAAGGAGGAAAGGGAGAAAATGGAGGAGGAGGAGAGGGAGCAAAGAGAGAGGGAGGAAAAATATAAAAAGATGGAAATCATTGAGATTCATAAAAGATTGAGTGTATTAAAGCAAATAAATCAATCTCAACGCACCGAAGAGGAAATTAAAGAATTAACAACTCTTATGAAGATAATGGTTTCAAAAATAAGAACGTCAATGTCTTCAATTTCAGGGAGGAGATTTAAACGAGAAAGTGGTGAAGAAGAAGAAGAAGAAGAAGGAAAAGATTATGTGATTGATGATGTTGGTGTCATTGACTTTAGTTAGTTTTTATTTGTAAATAAATGGAGGAGAGAGTGAAGGCATTCCTTAGGATTCTTTATGTTTTAAAAATAAAGATTGAAATGTATATGTTGAAAACCAAAAAGGTTTTGATACTCTGTCGGAATTTTTCTGATAAATAAATATGAGTTATTGTCTCAAATGTAAAAAGAAAACTAAATCTAAAAATATCTCTTATGTTAAAGCTAAAAATAATAGAGTTTATCAAAAAGGAATATGTCAAGTATGTGGCTCTAAAAAGTGCCAATTCATCTCTCCTAAAAGAGGAGGAGACATACAAAAGTTTCTGTCAGGAAGTAAATTTACAACAACTGGAATTCCAGGGGAATTACACCTTCCAGGGTATTCTTTCTGTGGTCCAGGAACAAACTTGGATAAAAGATTAGATGAGGCTGACAATCCTAAACCTTGGTCTAAACCTACAAATAGGGTTGACGAAGTGTGTATGAAGCATGATATTGCTTATGGGAAAACCACTACGTTGACTGAAAAACATAAAGCCGACAGCGAAATGTTGTATAATTTGTCTTTGATACAAAATCCAACGTTGAGAGAGAAAGTTGATAGGTTTATTGTGAGAAATTTGATAAATGCTAAATTGAAACTTGGTCTTGGTTATTCCTCAAAAAACTATTAGGCTCTAATGATGTCATCAAGACTGAGGAGCTTTTGGCTGAAGAATTACACAAACCTATAATCACAAAGTTTAAAAGAAGGAAGGTTTATTCTAAATACACTGACCACATATGGTCCGCTGATTTAATTGAATTGAATAATGACAGGGGATACAGGTATGCTTTAACCGTTATTGATTTGAGGAGTAGATTTGCCTGGGTTGTCCCTTTAAAAAATAAAAGGGGTGATACTTTAATGTTAGCCTTTAAGCTAATATTTGATCGGGATAAAAGGAAACCAAAGAAGTTATGGACTGATGAGGGAACAGAGTTCTATAACAAAATATTCATGAAATTTCTTAAGGGGAAGGGTATTAAATTATACAGCACCTTTAATGAAGGAAAGGCAGTTGTTATTGAGCGTTTTAATCGTACTTTAAAAGAGAAATTATATAAAAAATTCACACAACTCGGTTCTCAGAAATGGGTGTATTTAATTCAGGATATTGTAGATAATTACAATAATACAGTTCATTCATCAACACAATCAAAACCATCAGAAACATTTACAAAATTAGAATATGAAAAGGAGATTAATTTGAGAAAGCCCAAGTTTAAAGTTGGTGATATTGTAAGAATATACAAATGGAAAAGTCATTTTGAGAAAGGTTATACACAAAAATGGACTCGTGAATTATTTAAAATCATTGATGTAATGGATACAGTCCCTTGGACCTACAAATTATATGATTTAAATGGAGAAGAAATCTTGGGTTCATTTTACTCACAAGAATTACAAAAAACACAAGTAAGCAGATAATACCCTTGAAAATAATAAATAAATAAATAAAATGTAATGGGGATACGTTTTTAAATCTGTGAACCCCAAACACAGAATCCCACAACTTTTTAGTTGGGGCTTAACTTTTGTGTGTGTATAATGGGGATACGTTTTTAAATCTGTGAACCCCAAACACAGAATCCCACAACTTTTTAGTTGGGGCTTAACTTTTGTGTGTGTATAATGGGGATACGTTTTTAAATCTGTGAACCCCAAACACAGAATCCCACAACTTTTTAGTTGGGGCTTAACTTTTGTGTGTGTATAATGGGGATACGTTTTTAAATCTGTGAACCCCAAACACAGAATCCCACAACTTTTTAGTTGGGGCTTAACTTTTGTGTGTGTATAATGGGGATACGTTTTTAAATCTGTGAACCCCAAACACAGAATCCCACAACTTTTTAGTTGGGGCTTAACTTTTGTGTGTGTATAATGGGGATACGTTTTTAAATCTGTGAACCCCAAACACAGAATCCCACAACTTTTTAGTTGGGGCTTAACTTTTGTGTGTGTGTGTATGTGCGAGTGAGTCATAATAATATACAAACCCTAACCCAACCCAAGCCCTAACCCAACCCCATCCCTAACCCAAACCCATCCCTAACCCAACCCATCCCTAACCCAACCCCATCCCTAACCCAACCCCATCCCTAACCCAACCCCATCCCTAACCCAACCCCATCCCTAACCCAACCCCATCCCTAACCCAACCCCAACCCTAACCCAACCCCATCCCTAACCCAACCCCATCCCTAACCCAACCCATCCCTAACCCTCACATTCAAAATCCCAACCCTAACCCAATCCCATCCCTAACCCAACCCCAACCCTAACCCTCACATTCAAAATCCCAACCCTAACCCAACCCATCCCTAACCCAACCCCATCCCTAACCCAACCCCATCCCTAACCCAACCCCAACCCTAACCCTCACATTCAAAATCCCAACCCTAACCCAACCCCATCCCTAACCCTCACATTCAAAATCCCACCCAAACCCTAACATAATCTTTCTTTTCTTCTTTTTTAAATACGTATTTCTTTTTTTTTTTTTCCTCTTCCTCCAATTCTGTCTTTCAAGGCTTTTAAGTTTGAAGAAGTAGAAATGGGAAGAAAGAATTTTCCAGCATTTTCTTCCTCGAACTTTCTTGATATTGCTTAAATCAAGCGTCATTAAATAAAGAACATTGTTCATTGCTTTAGAATCCAAAGAGTCTCCAAGAGGAACCCCACAGGTAGAGTCTCCAAAATAAAACCAACTTTCCAAGTTCCCAAGGTATAACCACATTCCTGTTGAGCCTCCAAGATAGGTATCACATTCCGAGTCATCAAAACAAAACCCCCATTCCGAGTCTCCAAAAATATAACCATCTTTCCAAGTCCCCAAGGTAAAACCACAATTTTCAGAAATATTGGGGGTTTCCGTGATAAGTCTCACATAGTATAACTGCGGACCATCAGGGAAAACTTCCCTTTCCCAATTTTTTAGGGTTTCTATGATGTGTCTCACATAGTATAACTGCGGACCATCAGGGAGAATTCCCATTTCACAATTTTTTAGGGTTTCTATGATGTGTCTCACATAGTATAACTGCGGACCATCAGGGAGAACTCTCCTTGCCCAATTTTTTAGGGTTTCTATGATGTGTCTCACATAGTATAACTGCGGACCATCAGGGAGAACTCTCCTTGCCCAATTTTTTAGGGTTTCTATGATGTGTCTCACATAGTATAACTGCGGACCATCAGGGAGAACTCTCCTTGCCCAATTTTTTAGGGTTTCTATGATGTGTCTCACATAGTATAACTGCGGACCATCAGGGAGAACTCTCCTTTCCCAATTTTCAGAAATTTGTGGGTCTCCAATGTATGACTTGTATTCTGGCTCATCAAGGTAGAACTTGTTCAGTGGGTTTTGTTTTGATAACTCACAACAAGTATCATCATGGTAAAACTCTTTTTCAGGATTTTGTGGATCTCCAAGGTATAACTCTTTGGCTGGGTCATCAAGGTAGAACTCGTTCTGGGGGTCTTGGTTGTTCAAAATGTCTTCAAACAAAAAAATAACTTCATCCCAAGTTGTGTTAAAAGCAGAATTTTCATTTCGTATCTCAGATACAATTTCCTGTGAAAGAAAATAACAATGTATTAATTTAATACAATATTTTTTATTTGTATAAATCAAGCTCTATGAATATTAAAATAAACTTTGTTAACTCTTACACGAGTCTCATCTTAAAAAAAAAAAAATAATAAAAAAAAAAAAAATTAAATAAATAAATAAATAAATAAACAAACTTACCTCCATTGATAAGAGGTTCGAGTCCAGTTCATCAATCTGAAGGTTGAGTTCTACACAGGTAGTAGGACTCCATGGAATAGCAAAGTTATCCCATTCCATTTCGGCATAGTAGTCCATTCTCAAGTGAAGCAGAAAGCGTGTTTGAAAAAGCCTGTGTGGTCGGTGCCTTTTATAAGGACTGGGTGTGTCTTCCTGTGGAAATTCCCTGGGCGTGTCTTAACTGGAAATGATGTGATGGAAATTCCCTGAAAATGATGTAATGTATTACCTGGAAATGATACAATGCTGAAGAGTTTATAAAGTGGGTGGGACTTAGCAAAAGTGGGAGGAGCTTAGCAAAAGTGGGCGGGGCTTAGTAAAAAGTGGGCGTGGCTTAACAAAAATGGGCGGGGCTTAGTAAAAAATGGGCGTGGTTTACCAAAAAGTGGGCGGAGCTTACCAAAAAATGGTATGTGGCACTGGAGGCGCTCAAACAAGAACATTGAGGGAGGTTTACCATTTTATCTTAGCTCAGTTAAAATATCTTAATAAAGAACCAAACTCAAACATATTTTTTGTTAATATATTAGATGGTGAAGAGAGTTGTAGGAGAATTAAATTATTTCCCACGCATAAACAAATATTTGTAGGGTCGTTGTTTGAGTGGGTTATATTCACCAGATGATATTAAGAGTAAAAGGTTAAAAGGTCCATGAGGTCAGAAGGATCACAGGTGTTTAAGTGGTCTAATGAATAAGGATAACATGTCAAAAGGTTAGAAGGTTCGTAAAGAACAGGGTGAGAGAAATATAGGTGTTTAGGGGCAATGAGGGAGGGAAAGAATTAATATGGAAGTGAATGGGTCAATGTTTGAGTGGGTCAAAGATTAATCTGCCAGATGATATGTAGAAGAAGGATGATAGGTCTATAAGAGAAAACAAATATTTGTAGTGTTTGAGTGGTCTAATGAACAACATTAAGGATAGGTACTACAGACAAAAGGTTCATAAAGATGAGGGTGGGAGAAATAGAGGTGTTTATGATTTTTGAAAAAGACAAGGGGGTAAATGACATTAGATAGGGATTTCCCATGTTAAACGGAGGTGTCCCAGAAGCAACATTATTACACTACTCACACTAATACAAGTGCAAAAGTGGTTTCCTGCACCAACACAAGTGCGAAAAGTGGTTTTTCAACACTAACACAAGTGCGAATAGTGGTTTTTCAACACTAACACAAGTGCGAAAAGTGGTTTTTCCACACTAATACAAGTGCAAAAGTGGTTTCCTGCACCAACACAAGTGCGCAAAGTGGTTTTTCAACACTAACACAAGTGCGAAAAGTGGTTTTTCAACACTAACACAAGTGCGAAAAGTGTTTTTTCCACACTAATACAAGTGCAAAAGTGGTTTCCTGCACCAACACAAGTGCGAAAAGTGGTTTTTCAACACTAACACAAGTGCGAAAAGTGGTTTTCAACACTAACACAAGTGCGAAAAGTGGTTTTTCAACACTATCACAAGTGCAAAAAGTGTTTTTTCCACACTAATACAAGTGCAAAAAGTGGTTTCCTGCACCAACACAAGTGCGAAAAGTGGTTTTTCAACACTAACACAAGTGCGAAAAGTGGTTTTTCAACACTAACACAAGTGCGAAAAGTGGTTTTTCAACACTAACACAAGTGTGAAAAGTGGTTTTTCCACACTAATACAAGTGCAAAAGTGGTTTCCTGCACCAACACAAGTGCGAAAAGTGGTTTTTCAACACTAACACAAGTGCGAAAAGTGGTTTTTCAACACTATCACAAGTGCAAAAAGTGTTTTTTCCACACTAATACAAGTGCAAAAGTGGTTTCCTGCACCAACACAAGTGCGAAAAGTGGTTTTTCAACACTAACACAAGTGGGAAAAGTGGTTTTTCAACAATATCACAAGTGCAAAAAGTGTTTTTTCCACACTAATACAAGTGCAAAAGTGGTTTCCTGCACCAACACAAGTGCGAAAAGTGGTTTTTCAACACTATCACAAGTGCGAAAAGTGGTTTTTCAACACTAACACAAGTGCGAAAAGTGGTTTTTCCACACTAATACAAGTGCAAAAGTGGTTTCCTGCACCAACACAAGTGCGAAAAGTCGTTTTTCAACACTATCACAAGTGCAAAAAGTGTTTTTTCCACACTAATACAAGTGCAAAAGTGGTTTCCTGCACCAACACAAGTGCGAAAAGTGGTTTTTCAACACTAACACAAGTGCGAAAAGTGGTTTTTCAACACTATCACAAGTGCAAAAAGTGTTTTTTTCCACACTAATACAAGTGCAAAAGTGGTTTCCTGCACCAACACAAGTGCGAAAAGTGGTTTTTCAACACTAACACAAGTGCGAAAAGTGGTTTTTCAACACTAACACAAGTGCGAAAAGTGGTTTTTCCACACTAATACAAGTGCAAAAGTGGTTTCCTGCACCAACACAAGTGCGAAAAGTGGTTTTTAAACACTAACACAAGTGCGAAAAGTGGTTTTTCAACACTATCACAAGTGCAAAAAGTGTTTTTTCCACACTAATACAAGTGCAAAAGTGGTTTCCTGCACCAACACAAGTGCGAAAAGTGGTTTTTCAACACTAACACAAGTGGGAAAAGTGGTTTTTCAACAATATCACAAGTGCAAAAAGTGTTTTTTCCACACTAATACAAGTGCAAAAGTGGTTTCCTGCACCAACACAAGTGCGAAAAGTGGTTTTTCAACACTATCACAAGTGCGAAAAGTGGTTTTTCAACACTAACACAAGTGCGAAAAGTGGTTTTTCCACACTAATACAAGTGCAAAAGTGGTTTCCTGCACCAACACAAGTGCGAAAAGTCGTTTTTCAACACTAACACAAGTGTGAAAAGTGGTTTTTCAACACTATCACAAGTGCAAAAAGTGTTTTTTCCACACAAATACAAGTGCGAAAAGTGGTTTTTTCAACAATAACACAAGTGCGAAAAGTGGTTTTTCAACACTATCACAAGTGCGAAAAGTGGTTTTTCAACACTAACACAAGTGCGAAAAGTGGTTTTTCAACACTAACACAAATGCGAAAAGTGGTTTTTCAACACTAACACAAGTGCGAAAAGTGGTTTTTCAACACTATCACAAGTGCAAAAAGTGTTTTTTCCACACAAATACAAGTGCGAAAAGTGGTTTTTCAACAATAACACAAGTGCAAAAAGTGGTTTTTCCACACTAATACAAGTGCAAAAGTGGTTTCCTGCACCAACACAAGTGCGGAAAGTGGTTTTTCAACACTAACACAAGTGCGAAAAGTGGTTTTTCAACACTATAACAAGTGCAAAAAGTGTTTTTTCCACACTAATACAAGTGCAAAAGTGGTTTCCTGCACCAACACAAGTGCGAAAAGTGGTTTTTCAACACTAACACAAGTGCGAAAAGTGGTTTTTCCACACTAATACAAGTGCAAAAGTGGTTTCCTGCACTAACACAAGTGCGAAAAGTGGTTTTTCAACACTAACACAAGTGCGAAAAGTGGTTTTTCCACACTAATACAAGTGCAAAAGTGGTTTCCTGCACCAACACAAGTGCGAAAAGTGGTTTATCAACACTAACACAAGTGCGAAAAGTGGTTTTTCAACACTAACACAAGTGCGAAAAGTGGTTTTTCAACACTAACACAAGTGCGAAAAGTGTTTTTTCCATACTAATACAAGTGCAAAAGTGGTTTCCTGCACCAACACAAGTGCGAAAAGTGGTTTTTCAACATTAACACAAGTGCGAAAAGTGGTTTTTCAACACTAACACAAGTGCGAAAAGTGGTTTTTCCACACTAATACAAGTGCAAAAGTGGTTTCCTGCACCAACACAAGTGCGAAAAGTGGTTTTTCAACACTAACACAAGTGCGAAAAGTGGTTTTTCAACACTAACACAAGTGCGAAAAGTGGTTTTTTCAACACTATCACAAGTGCAAAAAGTGTTTTTTCCACACTAATACAAGTGCAAAAGTGGTTTCCTGCACCAACACAAGTGCGAAAAGAGGTTTTTCAACACTAACACAAGTGCGAAAAGTGGTTTGTCAACACTAACACAAGTGCGAAAAGTGGTTTTTCAACACTATCACAAGTGCAAAAAGTGTTTTTTCCACACTAATACAAGTGCAAAAGTGGTTTCCTGCACCAACACAAGTGCGAAAAGTGGCTTTTCAACACTATCACAAGTGCGAAAAGTAGTTTTTCAACACTAACACAAGTGCGAAAAGTGGTTTTTCCACACTAATACAAGTGCAAAAGTGGTTTCCTGCACCAACACAAGTGCGAAAAGTCGTTTTTCAACACTAACACAAGTGTGAAAAGTGTTTTTTCCACACTAATACAAGTGCAAAAGTGGTTTCCTGCACCAACACAAGTGCGAAAAGTGGTTTTTCAACACTAACACAAGTGCGAAAAGTGGTTTTTCAACACTATCACAAGTGCAAAAAGTGTTTTTTCCACACTAATACAAGTGCAAAAGTGGTTTCCTGCACCAACACAAGTGCGAAAAGTGGTTTTTCAACACTAACACAAGTGCGAATAGTGGTTTTTCAACACTAACACAAGTGCGAAAAGTGGTTTTTCCACACTAATACAAGTGCAAAAGTGGTTTCCTGCACCAACACAAGTGCGCAAAGTGGTTTTTCAACACTAACACAAGTGCGAAAAGTGGTTTTTCAACACTAACACAAGTGCAAAAAGTGTTTTTTCCACACTAATACAAGTGCAAAAGTGGTTTCCTGCACCAACACAAGTGCGAAAAGTGGTTTTTCAACACTAACACAAGTGCGAAAAGTGGTTTTCAACACTAACACAAGTGCGAAAAGTGGTTTTTCAACACTATCACAAGTGCAAAAAGTGTTTTTTCCACACTAATACAGTGCAAAAAGTGGTTTCCTGCACCAACACAAGTGCGAAAAGTGGTTTTTCAACACTAACACAAGTGCGAAAAGTGGTTTTTCAACACTAACACAAGTGCGAAAAGTGGTTTTTCAACACTAACACAAGTGTGAAAAGTGGTTTTTCCACACTAATACAAGTGCAAAAGTGGTTTCCTGCACCAACACAAGTGCGAAAAGTGGTTTTTCAACACTAACACAAGTGCGAAAAGTGGTTTTTCAACACTATCACAAGTGCAAAAAGTGTTTTTTCCACACTAATACAAGTGCAAAAGTGGTTTCCTGCACCAACACAAGTGCGAAAAGTGGTTTTTCAACACTAACACAAGTGGAAAAGTGGTTTTTCAACAATATCACAAGTGCAAAAAGTGTTTTTTTCCACACTAATACAAGTGCAAAAGTGGTTTCCTGCACCAACACAAGTGCGAAAAGTGGTTTTTCAACACTATCACAAGTGCGAAAAGTGGTTTTTCAACACTAACACAAGTGCGAAAAGTGGTTTTTCCACACTAATACAAGTGCAAAAGTGGTTTCCTGCCCTGCACCAACACAAGTGCGAAAAGTCGTTTTTCAACACTAACACAAGTGTGAAAAGTGGTTTTTCAACACTATCACAAGTGCAAAAAGTGTTTTTTCCACACAAATACAAGTGCGAAAAGTGGTTTTTCAACAATAACACAAGTGCGAAAAGTGGTTTTTCAACACTATCACAAGTGCGAAAAGTGGTTTTTCAACACTAACACAAGTGCGAAAAGTGGTTTTTCAACACTAACACAAATGCGAAAAGTGGTTTTTCAACACTAACACAAGTGCGAAAAGTGGTTTTTCAACACTATCACAAGTGCAAAAAGTGTTTTTTCCACACAAATACAAGTGCGAAAAGTGGTTTTTCAACAATAACACAAGTGCAAAAAGTGGTTTTTCCACACTAATACAAGTGCAAAAGTGGTTTCCTGCACCAACACAAGTGCGGAAAGTGGTTTTTCAACACTAACACAAGTGCGAAAAGTGGTTTTTCAACACTATAACAAGTGCAAAAAGTGTTTTTTCCACACTAATACAAGTGCAAAAGTGGTTTCCTGCACCAACACAAGTGCGAAAAGTGGTTTTTCAACACTAACACAAGTGCGAAAAGTGGTTTTTCCACACTAATACAAGTGCAAAAGTGGTTTCCTGCACTAACACAAGTGCGAAAAGTGGTTTTTCAACACTAACACAAGTGCGAAAAGTGGTTTTTCCACACTAATACAAGTGCAAAAGTGGTTTCCTGCACCAACACAAGTGCGAAAAGTGGTTTATCAACACTAACACAAGTGCGAAAAGTGGTTTTTCAACACTAACACAAGTGCGAAAAGTGGTTTTTCAACACTAACACAAGTGCGAAAAGTGTTTTTTCCATACTAATACAAGTGCAAAAGTGGTTTCCTGCACCAACACAAGTGCGAAAAGTGGTTTTTCAACATTAACACAAGTGCGAAAAGTGGTTTTTCAACACTAACACAAGTGCGAAAAGTGGTTTTTCCACACTAATACAAGTGCAAAAGTGGTTTCCTGCACCAACACAAGTGCGAAAAGTGGTTTTTCAACACTAACACAAGTGCGAAAAGTGGTTTTTCAACACTAACACAAGTGCGAAAAGTGGTTTTTCAACACTATCACAAGTGCAAAAAGTGTTTTTTCCACACTAATACAAGTGCAAAAGTGGTTTCCTGCACCAACACAAGTGCGAAAAGAGGTTTTTCAACACTAACACAAGTGCGAAAAGTGGTTTGTCAACACTAACACAAGTGCGAAAAGTGGTTTTTCAACACTATCACAAGTGCAAAAAGTGTTTTTTCCACACTAATACAAGTGCAAAAGTGGTTTCCTGCACCAACACAAGTGCGAAAAGTGGCTTTTCAACACTATCACAAGTGCGAAAAGTAGTTTTTCAACACTAACACAAGTGCGAAAAGTGGTTTTTCCACACTAATACAAGTGCAAAAGTGGTTTCCTGCACCAACACAAGTGCGAAAAGTCGTTTTTCAACACTAACACAAGTGTGAAAAGTGTTTTTTCCACACTAATACAAGTGCAAAAGTGGTTTCCTGCACCAACACAAGTGCGAAAAGTGGTTTTTCAACACTAACACAAGTGCGAAAAGTGGTTTTTCAACACTATCACAAGTGCAAAAAGTGTTTTTTCCACACTAATACAAGTGCAAAAGTGGTTTCCTGCACCAACACAAGTGCGAAAAGTGGTTTTTCAACACTAACACAAGTGCGAATAGTGGTTTTTCAACACTAACACAAGTGCGAAAAGTGGTTTTTCCACACTAATACAAGTGCAAAAGTGGTTTCCTGCACCAACACAAGTGCGCAAAGTGGTTTTTCAACACTAACACAAGTGCGAAAAGTGGTTTTTCAACACTAACACAAGTGCAAAAAGTGTTTTTTCCACACTAATACAAGTGCAAAAGTGGTTTCCTGCACCAACACAAGTGCGAAAAGTGGTTTTTCAACACTAACACAAGTGCGAAAAGTGGTTTTCAACACTAACACAAGTGCGAAAAGTGGTTTTTCAACACTATCACAAGTGCAAAAAGTGTTTTTTCCACACTAATACAAGTGCAAAAAGTGGTTTCCTGCACCAACACAAGTGCGAAAAGTGGTTTTTCAACACTAACACAAGTGCGAAAAGTGGTTTTTCAACACTAACACAAGTGCGAAAAGTGGTTTTTCAACACTAACACAAGTGTGAAAAGTGGTTTTTCCACACTAATACAAGTGCAAAAGTGGTTTCCTGCACCAACACAAGTGCGAAAAGTGGTTTTTCAACACTAACACAAGTGCGAAAAGTGGTTTTTCAACACTATCACAAGTGCAAAAAGTGTTTTTTCCACACTAATACAAGTGCAAAAGTGGTTTCCTGCACCAACACAAGTGCGAAAAGTGGTTTTTCAACACTAACACAAGTGGGAAAAGTGGTTTTTCAACAATATCACAAGTGCAAAAAGTGTTTTTTCCACACTAATACAAGTGCAAAAGTGGTTTCCTGCACCAACACAAGTGCGAAAAGTGGTTTTTCAACACTATCACAAGTGCGAAAAGTGGTTTTTCAACACTAACACAAGTGCGAAAAGTGGTTTTTCCACACTAATACAAGTGCAAAAGTGGTTTCCTGCACCAACACAAGTGCGAAAAGTCGTTTTTCAACACTATCACAAGTGCAAAAAGTGTTTTTTCCACACTAATACAAGTGCAAAAGTGGTTTCCTGCACCAACACAAGTGCGAAAAGTGGTTTTTCAACACTAACACAAGTGCGAAAAGTGGTTTTTCAACACTATCACAAGTGCAAAAAGTGTTTTTTCCACACTAATACAAGTGCAAAAGTGGTTTCCTGCACCAACACAAGTGCGAAAAGTGGTTTTTCAACACTAACACAAGTGCGAAAAGTGGTTTTTCAACACTAACACAAGTGCGAAAAGTGGTTTTTCCACACTAATACAAGTGCAAAAGTGGTTTCCTGCACCAACACAAGTGCGAAAAGTGGTTTTTAAACACTAACACAAGTGCGAAAAGTGGTTTTTCAACACTATCACAAGTGCAAAAAGTGTTTTTTCCACACTAATACAAGTGCAAAAGTGGTTTCCTGCACCAACACAAGTGCGCAAAGTGGTTTTTCAACACTAACACAAGTGCGAAAAGTGGTTTTTCAACACTAACACAAGTGCTAAAAGTGTTTTTTCCACACTAATACAAGTGCAAAAGTGGTTTCCTGCACCAACACAAGTGTGAAAAGTGGTTTTTCAACACTAACACAAGTGCGAAAAGTGGTTTTTCAACTCTAACACAAGTGCGAAAAGTGGTTTTTCAACACTATCATAAGTGCAAAAAGTGTTTTTTCCACACTAATACAAGTGCAAAAGTGGTTTCCTGCACCAACACAAGTGCGAAAAGTGGTTTTTCAACACTAACACAAGTGCGAAAAGTGGTTTTTCAACACAAACACAAGGGCGAAAAGTGGTTTTTCCACACTAATACAAGTGCAAAAGTGGTTTCCTGCAACAACACCAGTGCGAAAAGTGGTTTTTCAACACTAACACAAGTGCGAAAAGTGATTTTTCAACACTATCACAAGTGCAAAAAGTGTTTTTTCCACACTAATACAACTGCAAAAGTCGTTTCCTGCACCAACACAAGTGCGAAAAGTGGTTTTTCAACACTAACACAAGTGCGAAAAGTGGTTTTTCAACACTAACACAAGTGCGAAAAGTGGTTTTTCAACACTATCACAAGTGCAAAAAGTGTTTTTTCCACACTAATACAAGTGCAAAAGTGGTTTCCTCTGCACCAACACAAGTGCGAAAAGTGGTTTTTCAACACTAACACAAGTGGGAAAAGTGGTTTTTCACACTATCACAAGTGCAAAAAGTGTTTTTTCCACACTAATACAAGTGCAAAAGTGGTTTCCTGCACCAACACAGGTGCGAAAAGTGGTTTTTCAACACTATCACAAGTGCGAAAAGTGGTTTTTCAACACTAACACAAGTGCGAAAAGTGGTTTTCCACACTAATACAAGTGCAAAAGTGGTTTCCTGCACCAACACAAGTGCGAAAAGTCGTTTTTCAACACTAACACAAGTGTGAAAAGTGGTTTTTCAACACTATCACAAGTGCAAAAAGTGTTTTTTCCACACTAATACAAGTGCAAAATTGGTTTCCTGCACCAACACAAGTGCGAAAAGTGGTTTTTCAACACTAACACAAGTGCGAAAAGTGGTTTTTCAACACTATCACAAGTGCAAAAAGTGTTTTTTCCACACTAATACAAGTGCAAAAGTGGTTTCCTGCACCAACACAAGTGCGAAAAGTGGTTTTTCAACACTAACACAAGTGCGAAAAGTGGTTTTTCAACACTAACACAAGTGCGAAAAGTGGTTTTTCCACACTAATACAAGTGCAAAATGGTTTCCTGCACCAACACAAGTGCGAAAAGTGGTTTTTAAACACTAACACAAGTGCGAAAAGTGGTTTTTCAACACTATCACAAGTGCAAAAAGTGTTTTTCCACACTAATACAAGTGCAAAAGTGGTTTCCTGCACAACACAAGTGCGCAAAGTGGTTTTTCAACACTAACACAAGTGCGAAAAGTGGTTTTTCAACACTAACACAAGTGCGAAAAGTGTTTTTTCCACACTAATACAAGTGCAAAAGTGGTTTCCTGCACCAACACAAGTGCGAAAAGTGGTTTTTCAACACTAACACAAGTGCGAAAAGTGGTTTTTCAACACTAACACAAGTGCGAAAAGTGGTTTTTCAACACTATCATAAGTGCAAAAAGTGTTTTTTCCACACTAATACAAGTGCAAAAGTGGTTTCCTGCACCAACACAAGTGCGAAAAGTGGTTTTTCAACACTAACACAAGTGCGAAAAGTGGTTTTTCAACACTATCACAAGTGCAAAAAGTGTTTTTTCCACACTAATACAAGTGCAAAAGTGGTTTCCTGCACCAACACAAGTGCGAAAAGTGGTTTTTCAACACTAACACAAGTGCGAAAAGTGGTTTTTCAACACTAACACAAGTGCGAAAAGTGGTTTTTCAACACTATCATAAGTGCGAAAAGTGGGTTTTCCACACTAATACAAGTGCAAAAGTGGTTTCCTGCACCAACAGAAGTGCGAAAAGTGGTTTTTCAACACTAACACAAGTGCGAAAAGTGGTTTTCAACACTAACACAAGTGCGAAAAGTGGTTTTTCAACACAATCACAAGTGCAAAAAGTGTTTTTTCCACACTAATACAAGTGCAAAAGTGGTTTCCTGCATCAACACAAATGCGAAAAGTGGTTTTTCAACACTAACACAAGTGCGAAAAGTGGTTTTTCAACACTAATACAAGTGCGAAAAGTGGTTTTTCCACACTAATACAAGTGGAAAAGTGGTTTCCTGCACCAACACAAGTGCGAAAAGTGGTTTTTCAACACTATCACAAGTGCAAAAAGTGTTTTTTCCACACTAATACAAGTGCAAAAGTGATTTCCTGCACCAACACAAGTGCGAAAAGTGGTTTTTCAACACTAACACAAGTGCGAAAAGTGGTTTTTCAACACTAACACAAGTGCGAAAAGTGGTTTTTCAACACTAACACAAGTGCGAAAAGTGTTTTTTCCACACTAATACAAGTGCAAAAGTGGTTTCCTGCACCAACACAAGTGCGAAAAGTGGTTTTTCAACACTAACACAAGTGCGAAAAGTGGTTTTTCAACACTAACACAAGTGCGAAAAGTGTTTTTTCCACACTAATACAAGTGCAAAAGTGGTTTCCTGCACCAACACAAGTGCGAAAAGTGGTTTTTCAACACTAACACAAGTGCGAAAAGTGGTTTTTCAACACTATAACAAGTGCAAAAAGTGTTTTTTCCACACTAATACAAGTGCAAAAGTGGTTTCCTGCACCAACACAAGTGCGAAAAGTGGTTTTTCAACACTAACACAAGTGCGAAAAGTGGTTTTTCCACACTAATACAAGTGCAAAAGTGGTTTCCTGCACTAACACAAGTGCGAAAAGTGGTTTTTCAACACTAACACAAGTGCGAAAAGTGGTTTTTCCACACTAATACAAGTGCAAAAGTGGTTTCCTGCACCAACACAAGTGCGAAAAGTGGTTTATCAACACTAACACAAGTGCGAAAAGTGGTTTTTCAACACTAACACAAGTGCGAAAAGTGGTTTTTCAACACTAACACAAGTGCGAAAAGTGTTTTTTCCATACTAATACAAGTGCAAAAGTGGTTTCCTGCACCAACACAAGTGCGAAAAGTGGTTTTTCAACATTAACACAAGTGCGAAAAGTGGTTTTTCAACACTAACACAAGTGCGAAAAGTGGTTTTTCCACACTAATACAAGTGCAAAAGTGGTTTCCTGCACCAACACAAGTGCGAAAAGTGGTTTTTCAACACTAACACAAGTGCGAAAAGTGGTTTTTCAACACTAACACAAGTGCGAAAAGTGGTTTTTCAACACTATCACAAGTGCAAAAAGTGTTTTTTCCACACTAATACAAGTGCAAAAGTGGTTTCCTGCACCAACACAAGTGCGAAAAGCGGTTTTTCAACACTAACACAAGTGCGAAAAGTGGTTTGTCAACACTAACACAAGTGCGAAAAGTGGTTTTTCAACACTATCACAAGTACAAAAAGTGTTTTTTCCACACTAATACAAGTGCAAAAGTGGTTTCCTGCACCAACACAAGTGCGAAAAGTGGCTTTTCAACACTATCACAAGTGCGAAAAGTAGTTTTTCAACACTAACACAAGTGCGAAAAGTGGTTTTTCCACACTAATACAAGTGCAAAAGTGGTTTCCTGCACCAACACAAGTGCGAAAAGTCGTTTTTCAACACTAACACAAGTGTGAAAAGTGTTTTTTCCACACTAATACAAGTGCAAAAGTGGTTTCCTGCACCAACACAAGTGCGAAAAGTGGTTTTTCAACACTAACACAAGTGCGAAAAGTGGTTTTTCAACACTATCACAAGTGCAAAAAGTGTTTTTTCCACACTAATACAAGTGCAAAAGTGGTTTCCTGCACCAACACAAGTGCGAAAAGTGGTTTTTCAACACTAACACAAGTGCGAATAGTGGTTTTTCAACACTAACACAAGTGCGAAAAGTGGTTTTTCCACACTAATACAAGTGCAAAAGTGGTTTCCTGCACCAACACAAGTGCGCAAAGTGGTTTTTCAACACTAACACAAGTGCGAAAAGTGGTTTTTCAACACTAACACAAGTGCGAAAAGTGTTTTTTCCACACTAATACAAGTGCAAAAGTGGTTTCCTGCACCAACACAAGTGCGAAAAGTGGTTTTTCAACACTAACACAAGTGCGAAAAGTGGTTTTCAACACTAACACAAGTGCGAAAAGTGGTTTTTCAACACTATCACAAGTGCAAAAAGTGTTTTTTCCACACTAATACAAGTGCAAAAAGTGGTTTCCTGCACCAACACAAGTGCGAAAAGTGGTTTTTCAACACTAACACAAGTGCGAAAAGTGGTTTTTCAACACTAACACAAGTGCGAAAAGTGGTTTTTCAACACTAACACAAGTGTGAAAAGTGGTTTTTCCACACTAATACAAGTGCAAAAGTGGTTTCCTGCACCAACACAAGTGCGAAAAGTGGTTTTTCAACACTAACACAAGTGCGAAAAGTGGTTTTTCAACACTATCACAAGTGCAAAAAGTGTTTTTTCCACACTAATACAAGTGCAAAAGTGGTTTCCTGCACCAACACAAGTGCGAAAAGTGGTTTTTCAACACTAACACAAGTGGGAAAAGTGGTTTTTCAACAATATCACAAGTGCAAAAAGTGTTTTTTCCACACTAATACAAGTGCAAAAGTGGTTTCCTGCACCAACACAAGTGCGAAAAGTGGTTTTTCAACACTATCACAAGTGCGAAAAGTGGTTTTTCAACACTAACACAAGTGCGAAAAGTGGTTTTTCCACACTAATACAAGTGCAAAAGTGGTTTCCTGCACCAACACAAGTGCGAAAAGCGGTTTTTCAACACTAACACAAGTGCGAAAAGTGGTTTTTCAACACTAACACAAGTGCGAAAAGTGGTTTTTCCACACTAATACAAGTGCAAAAGTGGTTTCCTGCACCAACACAAGTGCGAAAAGTGGTTTTTAAACACTAACACAAGTGCGAAAAGTCGTTTTTCAACACTATCACAAGTGCAAAAAGTGTTTTTTCCACACTAATACAAGTGCAAAAGTCGTTTCCTGCACCAACACAAGTGCGAAAAGTGGTTTTTCAACACTAACACAAGTGCGAAAAGTCGTTTTTCAACACTATCACAAGTGCAAAAAGTGTTTTTTCCACACTAATACAAGTGCAAAAGTGGTTTCCTGCACCAACACAAGTGCGAAAAGTGGTTTTTCAACACTAACACAAGTGCGAAAAGTGGTTTTTCAACACTATCACAAGTGCAAAAAGTGTTTTTTCCACACTAATACAAGTGCAAAAGTGGTTTCCTGCACCAACACAAGTGCGAAAAGTGGTTTTTCAACACTAACACAAGTGCGAAAAGTGGTTTTTCAACACTAACACAAGTGCGAAAAGTGGTTTTTCCACACTAATACAAGTGCAAAAGTGGTTTCCTGCACCAACACAAGTGCGAAAAGTGGTTTTTAAACACTAACACAAGTGCGAAAAGTGGTTTTTCAACACTATCACAAGTGCAAAAAGTGTTTTTTCCACACTAATACAAGTGCAAAAGTGGTTTCCTGCACCAACACAAGTGCGCAAAGTGGTTTTTCAACACTAACACAAGTGCGAAAAGTGGTTTTTCAACACTAACACAAGTGCTAAAAGTGTTTTTTCCACACTAATACAAGTGCAAAAGTGGTTTCCTGCACCAACACAAGTGTGAAAAGTGGTTTTTCAACACTAACACAAGTGCGAAAAGTGGTTTTTCAACACTAACACAAGTGCGAAAAGTGGTTTTTCAACACTATCATAAGTGCAAAAAGTGTTTTTTCCACACTAATACAAGTGCAAAAGTGGTTTCCTGCACCAACACAAGTGCGAAAAGTGGTTTTTCAACACTAACACAAGTGCGAAAAGTGGTTTTTCAACACAAACACAAGGGCGAAAAGTGGTTTTTCCACACTAATACAAGTGCAAAAGTGGTTTCCTGCACCAACACCAGTGCGAAAAGTGGTTTTTCAACACTAACACAAGTGCGAAAAGTGATTTTTCAACACTATCACAAGTGCAAAAAGTGTTTTTTCCACACTAATACAACTGCAAAAGTCGTTTCCTGCACCAACACAAGTGCGAAAAGTGGTTTTTCAACACTAACACAAGTGCGAAAAGTGGTTTTTCAACACTAACAGAAGTGCGAAAAGTGGTTTTTCAACACTATCACAAGTGCAAAAAGTGTTTTTTCCACACTAATACAAGTGCAAAAGTGGTTTCCTGCACCAACACAAGTGCGAAAAGTGGTTTTTCAACACTAACACAAGTGGGAAAAGTGGTTTTTCAACACTATCACAAGTGCAAAAAGTGTTTTTTCCACACTAATACAAGTGCAAAAGTGGTTTCCTGCACCAACACAGGTGCGAAAAGTGGTTTTTCAACACTATCACAAGTGCGAAAAGTGGTTTTTCAACACTAACACAAGTGCGAAAAGTGGTTTTCCACACTAATACAAGTGCAAAAGTGGTTTCCTGCACCAACACAAGTGCGAAAAGTCGTTTTTCAACACTAACACAAGTGTGAAAAGTGGTTTTTCAACACTATCACAAGTGCAAAAAGTGTTTTTTCCACACTAATACAAGTGCAAAAGTGGTTTCCTGCACCAACACAAGTGCGAAAAGTGGTTTTTCAACACTAACACAAGTGCGAAAAGTGGTTTTTCAACACTATCACAAGTGCAAAAAGTGTTTTTTCCACACTAATACAAGTGCAAAAGTGGTTTCCTGCACCAACACAAGTGCGAAAAGTGGTTTTTCAACACTAACACAAGTGCGAAAAGTGGTTTTTCAACACTAACACAAGTGCGAAAAGTGGTTTTTCCACACTAATACAAGTGCAAAAGTGGTTTCCTGCACCAACACAAGTGCGAAAAGTGGTTTTTAAACACTAACACAAGTGCGAAAAGTGGTTTTTCAACACTATCACAAGTGCAAAAAGTGTTTTTCCACACTAATACAAGTGCAAAAGTGGTTTCCTGCACCAACACAAGTGCGCAAAGTGGTTTTTCAACACTAACACAAGTGCGAAAAGTGGTTTTTCAACACTAACACAAGTGCGAAAAGTGTTTTTTCCACACTAATACAAGTGCAAAAGTGGTTTCCTGCACCAACACAAGTGCGAAAAGTGGTTTTTCAACACTAACACAAGTGCGAAAAGTGGTTTTTCAACACTAACACAAGTGCGAAAAGTGGTTTTTCAACACTATCATAAGTGCAAAAAGTGTTTTTTCCACACTAATACAAGTGCAAAAGTGGTTTCCTGCACCAACACAAGTGCGAAAAGTGGTTTTTCAACACTAACACAAGTGCGAAAAGTGGTTTTTCAACACTATCACAAGTGCAAAAAGTGTTTTTTCCACACTAATACAAGTGCAAAAGTGGTTTCCTGCACCAACACAAGTGCGAAAAGTGGTTTTTCAACACTAACACAAGTGCGAAAAGTGGTTTTTCAACACTAACACAAGTGCGAAAAGTGGTTTTTCAACACTATCATAAGTGCGAAAAGTGGGTTTTCCACACTAATACAAGTGCAAAAGTGGTTTCCTGCACCAACAGAAGTGCGAAAAGTGGTTTTTCAACATTAACACAAGTGCGAAAAGTGGTTTTCAACACTAACACAAGTGCGAAAAGTGGTTTTTCAACACAATCACAAGTGCAAAAAGTGTTTTTTCCACACTAATACAAGTGCAAAAGTGGTTTCCTGCATCAACACAAATGCGAAAAGTGGTTTTTCAACACTAACACAAGTGCGAAAAGTGGTTTTTCAACACTAATACAAGTGCGAAAAGTGGTTTTTCCACACTAATACAAGTGGAAAAGTGGTTTCCTGCACCAACACAAGTGCGAAAAGTGGTTTTGCAACACTATCACAAGTGCAAAAAGTGTTTTTTCCACACTAATACAAGTGCAAAAGTGATTTCCTGCACCAACACAAGTGCGAAAAGTGGTTTTTCAACACTAACACAAGTGCGAAAAGTGGTTTTTCAACACTAACACAAGTGCGAAAAGTGGTTTTTCAACACTAACACAAGTGCGAAAAGTGTTTTTTCCACACTAATACAAGTGCAAAAGTGGTTTCCTGCACCAACACAAGTGCGAAAAGTGGTTTTTCAATACTAACACAAGTGCGAAAAGTGGTTTTTCAACACTAACACAAGTGCGAAAAGTGTTTTTTCCACACTAATACAAGTGCAAAAGTGGTTTCCTGCACCAACACAAGTGCGAAAAGTGGTTTTTCAACACTAACACAAGTGCGAAAAGTGGTTTTTCAACACTATCACAAGTGCAAAAAGTGTTTTTTCCACCCTAATACAAGTGCAAAAGTGGTTTCCTGCACCAACACAAGTGCGAAAAGTGGTTTTTCAACACTAACACAAGTGCGAAAAGTGGTTTTTCCACACTAATACAAGTGCAAAAGTGGTTTCCTGCACCAACACAAGTGCGAAAAGTGGTTTTTCAACACTAACGCAAGTGCGAAAAGTGGTTTTTCAACACTAACACAAGTGCGAAAAGTGGTTTTTCAACACTAACACAAGTGCGAAAAGTGGTTTTTCCACACTAATACAAGTGCAAAAGTGGTTTCCTGCACCAACACAAGTGCGAAAAGTGGTTTTTCAACACTAACACAAGTGCGAAAAGTGGTTTTTCCACACTAATACAAGTGCAAAAGTGGTTTCCTGCACCAACACAAGTGCGAAAAGTGGTTTTTCAACACTAACACAAATGCGAAAAGTGGTTTTTCAACACTAACACAAGTGCGAAAAGTGGTTTTTCAACACTATCACAAGTGCAAAAAGTGTTTTTTCCACACAAATACAAGTGCGAAAAGTGGTTTTTCAACACTAACACAAGTGCGAAAAGTGGTTTTTCCACACTAATACAAGTGCAAAAGTGGTTTCCTGCACCAACACAAGTGCGGAAAGTGGTTTTTCAACACTAACACAAGTGCGAAAAGTGGTTTTTCAACACTATAACAAGTGCAAAAAGTGTTTTTTCCACACTAATACAAGTGCAAAAGTGGTTTCCTGCATCAACACAAATGCGAAAAGTGGTTTTTCAACACTAACACAAGTGCGAAAAGTGGTTTTTCAACACTAATACAAGTGCGAAAAGTGGTTTTTCCACACTAATACAAGTGGAAAAGTGGTTTCCTGCACCAACACAAGTGCGAAAAGTGGTTTTGCAACACTATCACAAGTGCAAAAAGTGTTTTTTCCACACTAATACAAGTGCAAAAGTGATTTCCTGCACCAACACAAGTGCGAAAAGTGGTTTTTCAACACTAACACAAGTGCGAAAAGTGGTTTTTCAACACTAACACAAGTGCGAAAAGTGGTTTTTCAACACTAACACAAGTGTGAAAAGTGTTTTTTCCACACTAATACAAGTGCAAAAGTGGTTTCCTGCACCAACACAAGTGCGAAAAGTGGTTTTTCAATACTAACACAAGTGCGAAAAGTGGTTTTTCAACACTAACACAAGTGCGAAAAGTGTTTTTTCCACACTAATACAAGTGCAAAAGTGGTTTCCTGCACCAACACAAGTGCGAAAAGTGGTTTTTCAACACTAACACAAGTGCGAAAAGTGGTTTTTCAACACTATCACAAGTGCAAAAAGTGTTTTTTCCACCCTAATACAAGTGCAAAAGTGGTTTCCTGCACCAACACAAGTGCGAAAAGTGGTTTTTCAACACTAACACAAGTGCGAAAAGTGGTTTTTCCACACTAATACAAGTGCAAAAGTGGTTTCCTGCACCAACACAAGTGCGAAAAGTGGTTTTTCAACACTAACGCAAGTGCGAAAAGTGGTTTTTCAACACTAACACAAGTGCGAAAAGTGGTTTTTCAACACTAACACAAGTGCGAAAAGTGGTTTTTCCACACTAATACAAGTGCAAAAGTGGTTTCCTGCACCAACACAAGTGCGAAAAGTGGTTTTTCAACACTAACACAAGTGCGAAAAGTGGTTTTTCCACACTAATACAAGTGCAAAAGTGGTTTCCTGCACCAACACAAGTGCGAAAAGTGGTTTTTCAACACTAACACAAATGCGAAAAGTGGTTTTTCAACACTAACACAAGTGCGAAAAGTGGTTTTTCAACACTATCACAAGTGCAAAAAGTGTTTTTTCCACACAAATACAAGTGCGAAAAGTGGTTTTTCAACACTAACACAAGTGCGAAAAGTGGTTTTTCCACACTAATACAAGTGCAAAAGTGGTTTCCTGCACCAACACAAGTGCGAAAAGTGGTTTTTCAACACTAACACAAGTGCGAAAAGTGGTTTTTCCACACTAATACAAGTACAAAAGTGGTTTCCTGCACCAACACAAGTGCGAAAAGTGGTTTTTCAACACTAACACAAGTGCGAAAAGTGGTTTTTCCACACTAATACAAGTGCAAAAGTGGTTTCCTGCATCAACACAAGTGCGAAAAGTGGTTTTTCAACACTAACACAAGTGCGAAAAGTGGTTTTTCAACACTAACACAAGTGCGAAAAGTGGTTTTTCAACACTAACACAAGTGCGAAAAGTGTTTTTTCCACACTAATACAAGTGCAAAAGTGGTTTCCTGCACCAACACAAGTGCGAAAAGTGGTTTTTCAACATTAACACAAGTGCGAAAAGTGGTTTTTCAACACTAACACAAGTGCGAAAAGTGGTTTTTCCACACTAATACAAGTGCAAAAGTGGTTTCCTGCACCAACACAAGTGCGAAAAGTGGTTTTTCAACACTAACACAAGTGCGAAAAGTGGTTTTTCAACACTAACACAAGTGCGAAAAGTGGTTTTTCAACACTATCACAAGTGCAAAAAGTGTTTTTTCCACACTAATACAAGTGCAAAAGTGGTTTCCTGCACCAACACAAGTGCGAAAAGTGGTTTTTCAACACTAACACAAGTGCGAATAGTGGTTTTTCAACACTAACACAAGTGCGAAAAGTGGTTTTTCCACACTAATACAAGTGCAAAAGTGGTTTCCTGCACCAACACAAGTGCACAAAGTGGTTTTTCAACACTAACACAAGTGCGAAAAGTGGTTTTTCAACACTAACACAAGTGCTAAAAGTGTTTTTTCCACACTAATACAAGTGCAAAAGTGGTTTCCTGCACCAACACAAGTGTGAAAAGTGGTTTTTCAACACTAACACAAGTGCGAAAAGTGGTTTTTCAACACTAACACAAGTGCAAAAAGTGTTTTTTCAACACTATCATAAGTGCAAAAAGTGTTTTTTCCACACTAATACAAGTGCAAAAGTGGTTTCCTGCACCAACACAAGTGCGAAAAGTGGTTTTTCAACACTAACACAAGTGCGAAAAGTGGTTTTTCAACACAAACACAAGGGCGAAAAGTGGTTTTTCCACACTAATACAAGTGCAAAAGTGGTTTCCTGCACCAACACCAGTGCGAAAAGTGGTTTTTCAACACTAACACAAGTGCGAAAAGTGATTTTTCAACACTATCACAAGTGCAAAAAGTGTTTTTTCCACACTAATACAACTGCAAAAGTCATTTCCTGCACCAACACAAGTGCGAAAAGTGGTTTTTCAACACTAACACAAGTGCAAAAAGTGGTTTTTCAACACTAACACAAGTGTGAAAAGTGGTTTTTCCACACTAATACAAGTGCAAAAGTGGTTTCCTGCACCAACACAAGTGCGAAAAGTGGTTTTTCAACACTAACACAAGTGCGAAAAGTGGTTTTTCAACACTATCACAAGTGCAAAAAGTGTTTTTTCCACACTAATACAAGTGCAAAAGTGGTTTCCTGCACCAACACAGGTGCGAAAAGTGGTTTTTCAACACTATCACAAGTGCGAAAAGTGGTTTTTCAACACTAACACAAGTGCGAAAAGTGGTTTTTCCACACTAATACAAGTGCAAAAGTGGTTTCCTGCACCAACACAAGTGCGAAAAGTCGTTTTTCAACACTAACACAAGTGTGAAAAGTGGTTTTTCAACACTATCACAAGTGCAAAAAGTGTTTTTTCCACACTAATACAAGTGCAAAAGTGGTTTCCTGCACCAACACAAGTGCGAAAAGTGGTTTTTCAACACTAACACAAGTGCGAAAAGTGGTTTTTCAACACTATCACAAGTGCAAAAAGTGTTTTTTCCACACTAATACAAGTGCAAAAGTGGTTTCCTGCACCAACACAAGTGCGAAAAGTGGTTTTTCAACACTAACACAAGTGCGAAAAGTGGTTTTTCAACACTAACACAAGTGCGAAAAGTGGTTTTTCCACACTAATACAAGTGCAAAAGTGGTTTCCTGCACCAACACAAGTGCGAAAAGTCGTTTTTCAACACTAACACAAGTGTAAAAAGTGGTTTTTCAACACTATCACAAGTGCAAAAAGTGTTTTTTCCACACTAATACAAGTGCAAAAGTGGTTTCCTGCACCAACACAAGTGCGAAAAGTGGTTTTTCAACACTAACACAAGTGCGAATAGTGGTTTTTCAACACTAACACAAGTGCGAAAAGTGGTTTTTCCACACTAATACAAGTGCAAAAGTGGTTTCCTGCACCAACACAAGTGCGCAAAGTGGTTTTTCAACACTAACACAAGTGCGAAAAGTGGTTTTTCAACACTAACACAAGTGCGAAAAGTGGTTTTTCAACACTAACACAAGTGCAAAAAGTGTTTTTTCAACACTATCATAAGTGCAAAAAGTGTTTTTTCCACACTAATACAAGTGCAAAAGTGGTTTCCTGCACCAACACAAGTGCGAAAAGTGGTTTTTCAACACTAACACAAGTGCGAAAAGTGGTTTTTCAACACAAACACAAGGGCGAAAAGTGGTTTTTCCACACTAATACAAGTGCAAAAGTGGTTTCCTGCACCAACACCAGTGCGAAAAGTGGTTTTTCAACACTAACACAAGTGCGAAAAGTGATTTTTCAACACTATCACAAGTGCAAAAAGTGTTTTTTCCACACTAATACAAGTGCAAAAGTGGTTTCCTGCACCAACACAAGTGCGAAAAGTGGTTTCCTGCACCAACACAAGTGCGCAAAGTGGTTTTTCAACACTAACACAAGTGCGAAAAGTGGTTTTTCCACACTAATACAAGTACAAAAGTGGTTTCCTGCACCAACACAAGTGCGAAAAGTGGTTTTTCAACACTAACACAAGTGCGAAAAGTGGTTTTTCCACACTAATACAAGTGCAAAAGTGGTTTCCTGCATCAACACAAGTGCGAAAAGTGGTTTTTCAACACTAACACAAGTGCGAAAAGTGGTTTTTCAACACTAACACAAGTGCGAAAAGTGGTTTTTCAACACTAACACAAGTGCGAAAAGTGTTTTTTCCACACTAATACAAGTGCAAAAGTGGTTTCCTGCACCAACACAAGTGCGAAAAGTGGTTTTTCAACATTAACACAAGTGCGAAAAGTGGTTTTTCAACACTAACACAAGTGCGAAAAGTGGTTTTTCCACACTAATACAAGTGCAAAAGTGGTTTCCTGCACCAACACAAGTGCGAAAAGTGGTTTTTCAACACTAACACAAGTGCGAAAAGTGGTTTTTCAACACTAACACAAGTGCGAAAAGTGGTTTTTCAACACTATCACAAGTGCAAAAAGTGTTTTTTCCACACTAATACAAGTGCAAAAGTGGTTTCCTGCACCAACACAAGTGCGAAAAGTGGTTTTTCAACACTAACACAAGTGCGAATAGTGGTTTTTCAACACTACAAAAAAGTGCGAAAAGTGGTTTTTCCACACTAATACAAGTGCAAAAGTGGTTTCCTGCACCAACACAAGTGCGCAAAGTGGTTTTTCAACACTAACACAAGTGCGAAAAGTGGTTTTTCAACACTAACACAAGTGCTAAAAGTGTTTTTTCCACACTAATACAAGTGCAAAAGTGGTTTCCTGCACCAACACAAGTGTGAAAAGTGGTTTTTCAACACTAACACAAGTGCGAAAAGTGGTTTTTCAACACTAACACAAGGGCGAAAAGTGGTTTTTCCACACTAATACAAGTGCAAAAGTGGTTTCCTGCACCAACACCAGTGCGAAAAGTGGTTTTTCAACACTAACACAAGTGCGAAAAGTGATTTTTCAACACTATCACAAGTGCAAAAAGTGTTTTTTCCACACTAATACAACTGCAAAAGTCATTTCCTGCACCAACACAAGTGCGAAAAGTGGTTTTTCAACACTAACACAAGTGCAAAAAGTGGTTTTTCAACACTAACACAAGTGTGAAAAGTGGTTTTTCCACACTAATACAAGTGCAAAAGTGGTTTCCTGCACCAACACAAGTGCGAAAAGTGGTTTTTCAACACTAACACAAGTGCGAAAAGTGGTTTTTCAACACTATCACAAGTGCAAAAAGTGTTTTTTCCACACTAATACAAGTGCAAAAGTGGTTTCCTGCACCAACACAGGTGCGAAAAGTGGTTTTTCAACACTATCACAAGTGCGAAAAGTGGTTTTTCAACACTAACACAAGTGCGAAAAGTGGTTTTTCCACACTAATACAAGTGCAAAAGTGGTTTCCTGCACCAACACAAGTGCGAAAAGTCGTTTTTCAACACTAACACAAGTGTGAAAAGTGGTTTTTCAACACTATCACAAGTGCAAAAAGTGTTTTTTCCACACTAATACAAGTGCAAAAGTGGTTTCCTGCACCAACACAAGTGCGAAAAGTGGTTTTTCAACACTAACACAAGTGCGAAAAGTGGTTTTTCAACACTATCACAAGTGCAAAAAGTGTTTTTTCCACACTAATACAAGTGCAAAAGTGGTTTCCTGCACCAACACAAGTGCGAAAAGTGGTTTTTCAACACTAACACAAGTGCGAAAAGTGGTTTTTCCCCACTAATACAAGTGCAAAAGTGGTTTCCTGCACCAACACAAGTGCGAAAAGTGGTTTTTCAACACTAACACAAGTGCGAAAAGTGGTTTTTCAACACTATCACAAGTGCAAAAAGTGTTTTTTCCACCCTAATACAAGTGCAAAAGTGGTTTCCTGCACCAACACAAGTGCGAAAAGTGGTTTTTCAACACTAACACAAGTGCGAAAAGTGGTTTTTCCACACTAATACAAGTGCAAAAGTGGTTTCCTGCACCAACACAAGTGCGAAAAGTGGTTTTTCAACACTAACGCAAGTGCGAAAAGTGGTTTTTCAACACTAACACAAGTGCGAAAAGTGGTTTTTCAACACTAACACAAGTGCGAAAAGTGGTTTTTCCACACTAATACAAGTGCAAAAGTGGTTTCCTGCACCAACACAAGTGCGAAAAGTGGTTTTTCAACACTAACACAAGTGCGAAAAGTGGTTTTTCCACACTAATACAAGTGCAAAAGTGGTTTCCTGCACCAACACAAGTGCGAAAAGTGGTTTTTCAACACTAACACAAATGCGAAAAGTGGTTTTTCAACACTAACACAAGTGCGAAAAGTGGTTTTTCAACACTATCACAAGTGCAAAAAGTGTTTTTTCCACACAAATACAAGTGCGAAAAGTGGTTTTTCAACACTAACACAAGTGCGAAAAGTGGTTTTTCCACACTAATACAAGTGCAAAAGTGGTTTCCTGCACCAACACAAGTGCGAAAAGTGGTTTTTCAACACTAACACAAGTGCGAAAAGTGGTTTTTCCACACTAATACAAGTACAAAAGTGGTTTCCTGCACCAACACAAGTGCGAAAAGTGGTTTTTCAACACTAACACAAGTGCGAAAAGTGGTTTTTCCACACTAATACAAGTGCAAAAGTGGTTTCCTGCATCAACACAAGTGCGAAAAGTGGTTTTTCAACACTAACACAAGTGCGAAAATGGTTTTTCAACACTAACACAAGTGCGAAAAGTGGTTTTTCAACACTAACACAAGTGCGAAAAGTGTTTTTTCCACACTAATACAAGTGCAAAAGTGGTTTCCTGCACCAACACAAGTGCGAAAAGTGGTTTTTCAACATTAACACAAGTGCGAAAAGTGGTTTTTCAACACTAACACAAGTGCGAAAAGTGGTTTTTCCACACTAATACAAGTGCAAAAGTGGTTTCCTGCACCAACACAAGTGCGAAAAGTGGTTTTTCAACACTAACACAAGTGCGAAAAGTGGTTTTTCAACACTAACACAAGTGCGAAAAGTGGTTTTTCAACACTATCACAAGTGCAAAAAGTGTTTTTTCCACACTAATACAAGTGCAAAAGTGGTTTCCTGCACCAACACAAGTGCAAAGTGGTTTTTCAACACTAACACAAGTGCGAATAGTGGTTTTTCAACACTAACACAAGTGCGAAAAGTGGTTTTTTCCACACTAATACAAGTGCAAAAGTGGTTTCCTGCACCAACACAAGTGCGCAAAGTGGTTTTTCAACACTAACACAAGTGCGAAAAGTGGTTTTTCAACACTAACACAAGTGCTAAAAGTGTTTTTTCCACACTAATACAAGTGCAAAAGTGGTTTCCTGCACCAACACAAGTGTGAAAAGTGGTTTTTCAACACTAACACAAGTGCGAAAAGTGGTTTTTCAACACTAACACAAGTGCAAAAAGTGTTTTTTCAACACTATCATAAGTGCAAAAAGTGTTTTTTCCACACTAATACAAGTGCAAAAGTGGTTTCCTGCACCAACACAAGTGCGAAAAGTGGTTTTTCAACACTAACACAAGTGCGAAAAGTGGTTTTTCAACACAAACACAAGGGCGAAAAGTGGTTTTTCCACACTAATACAAGTGCAAAAGTGGTTTCCTGCACCAACACCAGTGCGAAAAGTGGTTTTTCAACACTAACACAAGTGCGAAAAGTGATTTTTCAACACTATCACAAGTGCAAAAAGTGTTTTTTCCACACTAATACAACTGCAAAAGTCATTTCCTGCACCAACACAAGTGCGAAAAGTGGTTTTTCAACACTAACACAAGTGCAAAAAGTGGTTTTTCAACACTAACACAAGTGTGAAAAGTGGTTTTTCCACACTAATACAAGTGCAAAAGTGGTTTCCTGCACCAACACAAGTGCGAAAAGTGGTTTTTCAACACTAACACAAGTGCGAAAAGTGGTTTTTCAACACTATCACAAGTGCAAAAAGTGTTTTTTCCACACTAATACAAGTGCAAAAGTGGTTTCCTGCACCAACACAGGTGCGAAAAGTGGTTTTTCAACACTATCACAAGTGCGAAAAGTGGTTTTTCAACACTAACACAAGTGCGAAAAGTGGTTTTTCCACACTAATACAAGTGCAAAAGTGGTTTCCTGCACCAACACAAGTGCGAAAAGTCGTTTTTCAACACTAACACAAGTGTGAAAAGTGGTTTTTCAACACTATCACAAGTGCAAAAAGTGTTTTTTTCCACACTAATACAAGTGCAAAAGTGGTTTCCTGCACCAACACAAGTGCGAAAAGTGGTTTTTCAACACTAACACAAGTGCGAAAAGTGGTTTTTCAACACTATCACAAGTGCAAAAAGTGTTTTTTCCACACTAATACAAGTGCAAAAGTGGTTTCCTGCACCAACACAAGTGCGAAAAGTGGTTTTTCAACACTAACACAAGTGCGAAAAGTGGTTTTTCAACACTAACACAAGTGCGAAAAGTGGTTTTTCCACACTAATACAAGTGCAAAAGTGGTTTCCTGCACCAACACAAGTGCGAAAAGTCGTTTTTCAACACTAACACAAGTGTAAAAAGTGGTTTTTCAACACTATCACAAGTGCAAAAAGTGTTTTTTCCACACTAATACAAGTGCAAAAGTGGTTTCCTGCACCAACACAAGTGCGAAAAGTGGTTTTTCAACACTAACACAAGTGCGAATAGTGGTTTTTCAACACTAACACAAGTGCGAAAAGTGGTTTTTCCACACTAATACAAGTGCAAAAGTGGTTTCCTGCACCAACACAAGTGCGCAAAGTGGTTTTTCAACACTAACACAAGTGCGAAAAGTGGTTTTTCAACACTAACACAAGTGCGAAAAGTGGTTTTTCAACACTAACACAAGTGCAAAAAGTGTTTTTTCAACACTATCATAAGTGCAAAAAGTGTTTTTTCCACACTAATACAAGTGCAAAAGTGGTTTCCTGCACCAACACAAGTGCGAAAAGTGGTTTTTCAACACTAACACAAGTGCGAAAAGTGGTTTTTCAACACAAACACAAGGGCGAAAAGTGGTTTTTCCACACTAATACAAGTGCAAAAGTGGTTTCCTGCACCAACACCAGTGCGAAAAGTGGTTTTTTCAACACTAACACAAGTGCGAAAAGTGATTTTTCAACACTATCACAAGTGCAAAAAGTGTTTTTTCCACACTAATACAAGTGCAAAAGTGGTTTCCTGCACCAACACAAGTGCGAAAAGTGGTTTCCTGCACCAACACAAGTGCGCAAAGTGGTTTTTCAACACTAACACAAGTGCGAAAAGTGGTTTTTCCACACTAATACAAGTACAAAAGTGGTTTCCTGCACCAACACAAGTGCGAAAAGTGGTTTTTCAACACTAACACAAGTGCGAAAAGTGGTTTTTCCACACTAATACAAGTGCAAAAGTGGTTTCCTGCATCAACACAAGTGCGAAAAGTGGTTTTTCAACACTAACACAAGTGCGAAAAGTGGTTTTTCAACACTAACACAAGTGCGAAAAGTGGTTTTTCAACACTAACACAAGTGCGAAAAGTGTTTTTTCCACACTAATACAAGTGCAAAAGTGGTTTCCTGCACCAACACAAGTGCGAAAAGTGGTTTTTCAACATTAACACAAGTGCGAAAAGTGGTTTTTTCAACACTAACACAAGTGCGAAAAGTGGTTTTTCCACACTAATACAAGTGCAAAAGTGGTTTCCTGCACCAACACAAGTGCGAAAAGTGGTTTTTCAACACTAACACAAGTGCGAAAAGTGGTTTTTCAACACTAACACAAGTGCGAAAAGTGGTTTTTCAACACTATCACAAGTGCAAAAAGTGTTTTTTCCACACTAATACAAGTGCAAAAGTGGTTTCCTGCACCAACACAAGTGCGAAAAGTGGTTTTTCAACACTAACACAAGTGCGAATAGTGGTTTTTCAACACTAACACAAGTGCGAAAAGTGGTTTTTCCACACTAATACAAGTGCAAAAGTGGTTTTCCTGCACCAACACAAGTGCGCAAAGTGGTTTTCTCAACACTAACACAAGTGCGAAAAGTGGTTTTTCAACACTAACACAAGTGCTAAAAGTGTTTTTTCCACACTAATACAAGTGCAAAAGTGTTTCCTGCACCAACACAAGTGTGAAAAGTGGTTTTTCAACACTAACACAAGTGCGAAAAGTGGTTTTTCAACACTAACACAAGTGCAAAAAGTGTTTTTTCAACACTATCATAAGTGCAAAAAGTGTTTTTTCCACACTAATACAAGTGCAAAAGTGGTTTCCTGCACCAACACAAGTGCGAAAAGTGGTTTTTCAACACTAACACAAGTGCGAAAAGTGGTTTTTCAACACAAACACAAGGGCGAAAAGTGGTTTTTCCACACTAATACAAGTGCAAAAGTGGTTTCCTGCACCAACACCAGTGCGAAAAGTGGTTTTTCAACACTAACACAAGTGCGAAAAGTGATTTTTCAACACTATCACAAGTGCAAAAAGTGTTTTTTCCACACTAATACAACTGCAAAAGTCATTTCCTGCACCAACACAAGTGCGAAAAGTGGTTTTTCAACACTAACACAAGTGCAAAAAGTGGTTTTTTCAACACTAACACAAGTGTGAAAAGTGGTTTTTCCACACTAATACAAGTGCAAAAGTGGTTTCCTGCACCAACACAAGTGCGAAAAGTGGTTTTTCAACACTAACACAAGTGCGAAAAGTGGTTTTTCAACACTATCACAAGTGCAAAAAGTGTTTTTTCCACACTAATACAAGTGCAAAAGTGGTTTCCTGCACCAACACAGGTGCGAAAAGTGGTTTTTCAACACTATCACAAGTGCGAAAAGTGTTTTTCAACACTAACACAAGTGCGAAAAGTGGTTTTTCCACACTAATACAAGTGCAAAAGTGGTTTCCTGCACCAACACAAGTGCGAAAAGTCGTTTTTCAACACTAACACAAGTGTGAAAAGTGGTTTTTCAACACTATCACAAGTGCAAAAAGTGTTTTTTCCACACTAATACAAGTGCAAAAGTGGTTTCCTGCACCAACACAAGTGCGAAAAGTGGTTTTTCAACACTAACACAAGTGCGAAAAGTGGTTTTTCAACACTATCACAAGTGCAAAAAGTGTTTTTTCCACACTAATACAAGTGCAAAAGTGGTTTCCTGCACCAACACAAGTGCGAAAAGTGGTTTTTCAACACTAACACAAGTGCGAAAAGTGGTTTTTCAACACTAACACAAGTGCGAAAAGTGGTTTTTCCACACTAATACAAGTGCAAAAGTGGTTTCCTGCACCAACACAAGTGCGAAAAGTCGTTTTTCAACACTAACACAAGTGTAAAAAGTGGTTTTTCAACACTATCACAAGTGCAAAAAGTGTTTTTTCCACACTAATACAAGTGCAAAAGTGGTTTCCTGCACCAACACAAGTGCGAAAAGTGGTTTTTCAACACTAACACAAGTGCGAATAGTGGTTTTTCAACACTAACACAAGTGCGAAAAGTGGTTTTTCCACACTAATACAAGTGCAAAAGTGGTTTCCTGCACCAACACAAGTGCGCAAAGTGGTTTTTCAACACTAACACAAGTGCGAAAAGTGGTTTTTCAACACTAACACAAGTGCGAAAAGTGGTTTTTCAACACTAACACAAGTGCAAAAAGTGTTTTTTCAACACTATCATAAGTGCAAAAAGTGTTTTTTCCACACTAATACAAGTGCAAAAGTGGTTTCCTGCACCAACACAAGTGCGAAAAGTGGTTTTTCAACACTAACACAAGTGCGAAAAGTGGTTTTTCAACACAAACACAAGGGCGAAAAGTGGTTTTTCCACACTAATACAAGTGCAAAAGTGGTTTCCTGCACCAACACCAGTGCGAAAAGTGGTTTTTCAACACTAACACAAGTGCGAAAAGTGATTTTTCAACACTATCACAAGTGCAAAAAGTGTTTTTTCCACACTAATACAACTGCAAAAGTCATTTCCTGCACCAACACAAGTGCGAAAAGTGGTTTTTCAACACTAACACAAGTGCAAAAAGTGGTTTTTCAACACTAACACAAGTGTGAAAAGTGGTTTTCCACACTAATACAAGTGCAAAAGTGGTTTCCTGCACCAACACAAGTGCGAAAAGTGGTTTTTCAACACTAACACAAGTGCGAAAAGTGGTTTTTCAACACTATCACAAGTGCAAAAAGTGTTTTTTCCACACTAATACAAGTGCAAAAGTGGTTTCCTGCACCAACACAGGTGCGAAAAGTGGTTTTTCAACACTATCACAAGTGCGAAAAGTGGTTTTTCAACACTAACACAAGTGCGAAAAGTGGTTTTTCCACACTAATACAAGTGCAAAAGTGGTTTCCTGCACCAACACAAGTGCGAAAAGTCGTTTTTCAACACTAACACAAGTGTGAAAAGTGGTTTTTCAACACTATCACAAGTGCCAAAAGGGTTTTTTCCACACTAATACAAGTGCAAAAGTGGTTT